>NC_083854.1:6666666-6969696 GCF_029169275.1 Apis cerana | reverse complement strand
TATATATGATTAATCAGGGGAAACGCGCGTTTTTTGAAAAAAATATAATTGTGAGAGTTCTTAGAGTAAATAATAGATTAGAGATCGTTCGAGATTTCAATTTTGTAGAATAATAATCGAGAAGGATTATACATATAAGACATCTTGTTCATCAAAAAATAAATCTAGCGAGTAATTAAAGTTTACATTTTAATTGATAACTCGCTGCTCGATTAAACTTTGCGATTCGCTTTATAAATCACAATGCACGATACTCTTTAAATGATACGAAAAATCGGAAAAAAGGAAGCAAGCAACTACGAAACGATATAACAATGGAAATAAAAAAAAAGGAGAATAAACTCTGCGAAAATGAAGATTCATCTCGAAGACAAGACGAAGGCCCCCGATCTTTCCAAATCAAGTTCTCCTTCATAATGGAGGAAGTCGGAAAGAGAAAGCGCGTGGAACAATATCGATGAAAAAGGAGGCGTGCAAGAGGGTGAGGTGTGCAATCACGAGATGTGCAAGTGCATAAATCATTCCACGCCGGAGGACGTTTTCATTCTCGACTTCCTATTGTAAAACCGGTGGAATAAAGATCATCCTCTAAACGCACTGCCGCGGCATCGCGATACAATTTCGCCGCTCGATTAATCCGAGATTGCGCTCGATGCGTTTCCTCCCCAACGGAGGGGTGATCAGAATGGTCGAATTGCAAAACGGCGAGGGGTATTCAAATGTTGGCAGCGTCGTATGGAAACCAAGGATCGCGACGAGACGAGCAAAGAAGAGAAATAACGATGTGTCTTAATTCGCGGCTTTTCGCTCGAGTAAGCTTGGATTTCACGCTGGATGGACGAACTTCGTCGCGAGCTGATTAAGGTTAATAGGGGTTGCGAGGACATCTTGAAATGGATTTTGGACCATCGTTCCGCGCGGATTATTTCTGGTTGGTTCTCGGTGAACAAGTGGATTGTGCGACGATTACTTTTGAATCGAGTAGTTCTTTTAGTGGGAAACAGGGACGCAAATATATATTTTTGTCAGAAGTGGGCGAGCTTTCGATGATTAATTCGAAACACTGAAACGAGAAATTATTTTCAAGTTTCGAGAAATTTTAAAGTGAAAAACGTAGGTCTGACAAGTTTAATACGACAGTATTTCCATCTAGCAGAGTTTTTCGAATTGATTCGGATATAAAGTTATTTTGTTGTACAAGAGATATACCAGTTTTTCTTTACTTCTAGCCAAAAGTAACGTCACGTCGTGACCTCGAAAGATTAAAATGCCAATTTTGAGCTCGTTCCACTTTCTTCGAAACGTCTCGACTCCGTGCAAACAAATGAACCTCATCATTACACGACCCATATCCGTGCTTCAAATCGAGCTTCAATAATTAACTGGAAATTTGCAGAGATCATCTATCATTAACTGGAAAAAAAAATACGAAAGCAACACTTTTTAACAAAGAAGATGCGTCGGAAGAAAGAATTCGATCTAATTTTCCTCGACTGTACGTAACACTGTACGTAAACGGCAGGCACGCATTATTATGCGCAAAACGATGCATTCTCAACGTGTATCTCTCCTAAGAATTTGGGTCGTTCCGCTTCGACTCTAGAGTTTTCCCAACCTCGAGTTTTCCCACGAAAAACTATGCTAATCACAGCCCTCGGTGTCTTCTATTCTCGAATATATCATTTGCAACACGAAATAACAGTTTTTAACGGAGAGATTCGTTCTCCTCGCGATTTCCCGCTTTTCAGATCGACCGATCGGATAGGAGAACAGGTGTCTGAATAATTGCCGGTGCTAATTGCACCTCGTTCACCTTCGTTCACTCCGGTGATTGGCGAATAACGGCTACCGTTTGAAAATCGAAACCGCTTGTCACCGCGACCGATCGGTTTTTAACCGTTAGCTCTCGATACGAAATCGAATTTCTTTCTCGCGAGGAAGAAGAAAGAAAAATCGTCTTTCATGCGAATATTTATTATATATTATATTATTCGGAATTTCTCGCGCATAACTGTGACAGAATATTTCAAAGATCCTTGTTTTTACATCGCGTTTCTCAAGATTCGTTCCACCGAAGTTAATACCAAAGCATCGCTAAGATTCCTTCCAGATCTCTCCTACAAATAACCGAAATCTTTCGCATAATCCCTTTAAGATCTAGCGCAGCCAATCTCTTTGCATCCCTTTCAATATTCAACGTATTCCACATTTATTTCTTTTTTTTTTTCGTACATATTTTTTTCTCTATCTTAAAACGACTGAAAAAATTTTCATCGCAACGTTCCGAGATCTTCGATCCCGAGAGAATTATCGCAACATTGGAAATTGAATATTGCTCGTAACAGAAGGAAAAACTTGAACTTTAACCACGAAGAATTAATCTCGGTCAATTATTATACGCTTTGTTTCTCTCGGATCAAATGAATTAAACGAAGAAAAAGCCGACGTCAAAATAGTTTCATCTTTGAACGAAACGACGTATTCTACGAAATTCTCGGAAATTACATTTTCACGAACGTCGAAATGTTAAAGGACTATAATTCAGGATATATCGGTCGATTCGTTAGGATCGGTCGCCCGACGTAATCACGATTTACGAGGGCGCGGCGACGATAACGTCGCGTGTATCGGCGCGATTATATTAAGCGAGAGAATCTGTTTCCATCGTGCACAAACTCGTCCCTCCCACGCTATGGGCAAGCAGTTTTCGCGGTTTCCGTGGAAAATAGGAGGAAAATTCCTCTATGAAGTTACGAATTGCCGTTTCTCCCCCTCCCTAATTTAAAGGGAGGAGAGGGGCGCAGAAGAGTATTTGGCGTGGAAATTTTTTTCAATATGAACGGAGATGAACGGAGTCGGAGTGGTTGTTAAAATTTTCAGTTATACGATTTGGCCCGATCTATTTATCTCGTTTCTTTTTTCTTTTCTCTCATTTTTTCATTTTTTTTACCAACTTTTCCACGAGGCTACGATATGAATCGTTTATGAATCGTAACTGCGTTTCGTCGGATAAATTGAGGATGTAAGTAGTTTGTACATACAGTTCATCGCGGAAGTTAATGAATCGTGTTACATAATATATTATATATATATATATACTCTTCGTCTATTTGCAATCTGTTGAAAATAACAAACATCATTACGTCATATACTGCAAATGTTTATGCAGTATTCGTATAAAATTTGAATATACAAAAATCTACATAACGAGCAACGAAACACGAAATATAATTCGCAATATTTGAAGAATAATGCAAATTCCTATCCACGCTCATCCATAGTCTAGTTATTTTCTGTAGAAATATTATATTCATTGTTGTGTATTCTATGATTTAATTTACAATATATTCTGAATTTACTTTTTATGTTTGAAAAACTTTCAATTAAAATCAAAATTTTCGCGAATTTACTTGCAAACGAATGCGTAAAGGTTTTTTATGACTGACTGTATGTACGAAGAGTTTTTTCATTACCGGTATTGATGGAATATGAATTTCGAATGGTTGTTTAATTTGACGGATCACTGGAGAAGGTAAATCAGAAATCCACAATACAGCGGAACTAACGTTAACCACACTGCTCTGTTTATTGGTTATTGGTAGAAAAAAAAAAAAATAAAAAGAAAAAAGAAAAAAAAATCGACGGTACACAAGACGCGTACGAAGCAATTGCGGAATCGCGGATGCGTCGAATTATTTTTCTCGGTAACGATGTTGCAATTAAAACCTGTTAATTGAATACCGCCCTCCCACCGTCGAACGTTTCGAATCTAATTGCGTTATTTTATCGTTTGCGTGTAATTGCATTCCATAACAAAGTCTTTAACTGTCTGCTTGTTTCGCGAACACGCGTTTGTTTTAATTTATGCGCCCGTGCGTTTCCTCCCTTTCGCGAGGTTATCATTTCTGTCCTCTGTTTTCTTTTCTTTCGTCCAAATTCCAAAGATAAATTTCAAATGTAAAAGAAAAAAAGAAGAAGAAGAAATTATCATCGACATTTCTGATCATCTCGTGAGATACGTCAATCTCTTAGATCGAATTGTTTCTCAAAACAATTATCAGAAGAATATTCTCGTTCTTGATTCTTAAACTCGGAGCATTGATAAAATATCTCGACGTCAAAGAATTTAATTTTTAATCGAATCTGAAAAAAAACAGAACTCTTTCCAATAATCCAAATTTACTTAATACCGTTAACCAATCGGGTTAACCTTGGATAAAATACCCTGGAAATCAATGAAAGATATCCGCGGATCCCTTTTCCGGATAATTCGTCAAAGAAACTTTTAATTAGATTTAAAAAAAAAAAGTCGACAACTTCTTTAACGCCCAAGAATTTTCAATTTTCCCGACCAACGTTGGATAGGGATGCGCAAAAAAGATGATCAAAGATCCTCCTCTCGGTGGATCGACCGCGAGAAGTTCCACCACAAATCGCCACGCTTCCTCAATTAAAAAAAGATCCCCTTCCCCTTCCCTCTCCATACCTTAAATGAGGGAACAACGGATTTAATTAAGTGTGCCTCGCAAATTAATCCTCGCCTCCTTGTAAGTTGGATCGACGCGATCCAGTCGTTTAATTAGTGTCGTTCACCGATGAGGGACGCCCTGCTCCCCTGGATCCTGGATCGATTCCCTCCCCCCACCCCGGTATAAATGGAAATGCGCAAATTTCCATCCACGGTCTAGTACTTCGCATTACACGCACTAACAATTTAATAAGCTTATTACCGCACGCACGACACGCGTGCACAGACAGACACAGGTGGAAAATATATACCCGCGTGTAACCGATGCTCTGTTTGTCCCTGGATCCGGATGCACCTGCCGCAAACTGCACGCCCAGCATACTCGTATCGCGTAATAACGGAAACGTAATCGATATCGCGTTTGCCGGACGTAAATTCGCGAAGATTACGGCGGAGAATTTCTCCTGCACGAATAAAAAGAAAGAAAAGAAAAGTGAAAGCGAATCTCACCTATTCATCAGCCCGTTTACTATGCAAACGATTCATCCTCTGGGTCAAACCACTTGAATCGGCCCTTAATTCCGCTTAAAACAATATCACTTCTCGTTAATAATAATATCTCGTTACCCGATCGCTCTCCAATCGTATATATAATACCACTCCTCTTCCCCTCGTCGAAATTAATTCCCCATCCGGCGGATTAAACTTGAGCAAAGCGATACCGACCGCGATGCGATCCCGCATCGTTCTCAAGCTCGCACCATCCATTAGCGGCAATAAATTATAACCGCGGTCCCTCGATCCAACGCTCGGTCGAACGCCCGCGGAGGAATCCTTCGATAAGACCAAATGAGTGGAATCTCGTCTCGATACGATACTTTCGATCGAAGAACGGCGTCGACGAGCATATCCATCGCTCCAGTGCCTTGCCAGAAATAGAGGAGAACGAGCCATTGAATCGATACACGCTCGAATTCGCGAATCTCGTACGAAATCCTATTAAGTCGGTGGTTCTCTGGACCAGCCGTTTGCACCGAATACGTGCATAAGCACGTGAACGCGTGCACGCAGGAAAGAGGCTCTCGAAAAGACAAATCGTGTCCCGTGAAATCTCGTTAGCCGAAAGCTGAGGGAGAGACGGCTCCTTTTCGAGACGAGAGATCCGGTCAAAAGCAATTTCGCCTAAACCACGCGTGCCTTTCCATTTCCACACTTGATTTCCACCAAGCTTTCTCTCCATTCTCCCCGAAAATACTCCATTTTCGGAGCCCTCTCTCGATACCCTGTCTCCTTCCGCCTTCCATCTGACCGCGCCCTGTCCTCCCGTGGGGCGAAATAATGGTCCACCAGGCGAATGCAACCACGCGACTGATAAGGAGATTGAATTCTATGCTCGCGTAATGATCGCAATAACGGGAAACAACCGAGCAGATAAGCGACGGTGGTAAACGATCGGAGGAAATTGAGGCTGAATCCTTGGCTTATCCAATCCTTGGATCCTCTTCCGGATTATATAAGTGGTCGAGAGGGGAACGGGATTGTTGGAATTTGCTGCGACGCGAATGGGGTGAGCATTATCGACTGGGCGACATGCGTCGAAATTTTATGAAAATTTTTATGGAAAGAATTTCAGTTTTCTTTCTTTCTTCTTTTTTTTTATTATGGAAATTTGATCTTTTCCAAAAGAGATAATTTAATTTGGAGAAATTTAATTTGGAAGAGATCACGAAGTTGAAGGTTTTCGATAGAAAAATTTGCGACGGTAAAGTTTTTCTTTTTTTTCTCTAGACGAATACGGGGAATCGAGTAAAATTCTTTCACAAGGTAACTCGATGTAACGCGGAATAACTTTCACTCTCGATTCTATTGAATAGCTCGCGTACGCATCCTGAGCACGGTTTATTCTTAGGTACATTCTCTTTTTTTCTCTGCATTTGTAATCTTCTCCGCTCGCCTCGGACGAATTATGCAAACATTCCATTTGCTTTGAACGTCGGATGTCAAACGAGAATTTAATTTTTGTAAAAAAGAAAACATCTCCAATTTTATCTTTGTCCAATTTTTTAATAGAACGAGATCCACAATTCGTTGAAAAAATACGTAGACGTAGGATGAAAAAGAGATTAGATTCATTCGTTCGTTTAAATTGATATTCCAACATGATGCTAGATCCACATGGATACAATGAAGAAACACGCGCAACACGTTGATCCGACGAGCAAAATTCTCTTCCACTTCTATCTCGTTAACGCGTAATTACAGCTAGTTATTCGCACAGTTTCGGACACGGATTAACGAACACATTCCAGTTTACGGCCTGTTTACGCGGTGGAATTATTTCCATTCTCGCGTGTCGCGATTTTGGTCACACGTGTCTCTTTACACGTTTTTTAAATCGAGTCGTGCCTTATTCACGAATCATTACGACACTCGAGAAGAGAGAGAACGAAACTCGCGTGATGTAAATTTCCTGTTGATCCACGCAACGCGGATATTCCACTGTATGCTAATATTTACCAGCTTCTTTTTGCATTTCCTCCCGCCGACTGTCAAAGGTAAGAAGTTTCTCGTGAAATCGAAATCAGAAAATTTCTAATTTCTTTTCACACGAGATAATAAAAATGAAATCGAGTCGTTACGAGTATTTCGAAAGCTATTCGCCCAAGATTTTGATCGAATATTTTCACCTCTTTGTAACTTTATTTCGATCTTCGTGGAGTTTTGAACAAAATTAAATTAATACAGATTCGATCCAAAGGCCTTTTGATCAAATTGCACGAAGCAAGGTGTTCGATCAACAATGAAATTTAATTACACAGAATAATAATTCTTATAATAGTCTACCTATTTGTGAGAAACGTATTTTTTTAATATTTGCAATATTTGTAACGAGAACTGTCATTTACTCAATTCTCCAAACAATTTATCGTAATTTATCACGTATATATATATATATATATATATTCCTTCGATTTCTTCGATTCTGATCTTCTGATCTCGTTCTTCGATAATTCGATTACCTGATGCGCGCTATAACGGTTAATATAAGCGAAAACGCGGGATCTGGAACGGGAGGCGGAGTAATCGCAGGATGTTATGAATGATTCAACGCGATCGCGGCAGATAAACGTGGGTGAAAGTAAAAGCGATGGAAGCATTAACGCGAGAGATTAACTCGCGAATCGGCGTAAGTAGCGATTAAACGATATCCGGAAACTGTAACGAATCTACTCCACCGGGCGGAGTGAATTTTCAACAACGGGAAATTCGGCGTAACCGGGGAACGCCGAAACGGTGGCTCTTTAACGATATCTCCATTCACTCGACGCGATCAATATCCGTTTAAACACTCTCGCCATTAATCCACGTGTTCGAAACCGGCAATCCCTACCTCGAATTGCGTTTCTGCTCGCGTATACCTCGATGTATCGCGGGACAGCCACGAATAATTTTCCTCATTAGCCATCATCGATTACGCGCGATATTCAACCGGGTTAAGTTTCCCTTTGTGCGACGGTTAAGCGGTCCTCCGACAAAAACATGCTCAAACTATCCGTGATGGGTGGTCGTTTGACTAATAATAATAATATCCGAAATGGAGATCGCGAATTCTGTGAACCGAAATTTTTATATTAAGAATTTACTTAATCTCTTGATATTCCAATTTTCATATGGAAAGTCGCGATAAGATTGCAATATATTTACTATTGGCCGTTATTTTTCTTTTTGCCGATTTAGAGGAGGAAGGGGTGAGAAGGAGTGGATGGATATCCTCTCATCTCTGCTCATCCTCTCGATACGAGGAGATTTGTATTATCTTCGAATAAAGAGAAAACGACGTATATATTGGTCAAGAAAGAATTCTTGAAAAAAGTTTGGAAGACAAGCGAGAAACGACGATTTCGCTTATTGGCGGATAAGATTCGATTCGTCAATTTTCGCTTCGTTCGGCAAGACGAAAGGATTTAAGAAGCAATTAGCCGGGATAGCGCGTAATTAACGCGCCTGCTGCGCGCGTAAATACGAATACGGGCATTAATTAAAATGTATACATCGGGCAGACGCTAATAGAACGATAAAACGTGTTCCCTTAACGATCAGCTCTGTTAACGCGCGGTTAGGAACACGCCGTGCGAATCAAAGAGACGTTAAACTTGATACTCGTTTGCCGACGGATATTTATTTCACCATCCCCATCTTTCTCCATCCAACCTTTTACACGTCCGAACAACTTGCCCTGTAAAATTTGAAATTTCTGTAAAATTCACCAACCACTTTTGATCTCGAAAATTTTCTAACAATAAAATGTAATCTTGGAAAATCCACCGAAAACGATGAAACACGCGTAAAATTTTCAGCCTCGAGTAAAAAGGTATCTCGGTATCGGCGCAAGAATCTTAACAACGTCGCTGATTTATGCATCCATCGATTTAAAACTTTTCCACGGATAACAAACTCCGCAATGAATCTCTCTCTTAAATTTTCAAAGAATTCGTCAGGAAGTAGATTCGGTTCGGTATTAAGAAAGTTCGAGATTTCTGAAATGCAAAAATGTAAAGCATTGGGATTCGACGAAATCGTCCATCACCAAAATGTCCCGCTCGAACGGTTCTCGATTACCTGACCCGGACCAGGCGTGCTTCACGTCAATCCTATACCGATTTCGGTGATCGACAGCCGTTTCAATTTCAGGGAACCGCGGTAAAATTCGCGTTAGCTCCGTTTATCATGCCACTTTCGTCGAGGATATGCAGGTGACATGAAACGGCCGCAAATCCGTGAGGATTCATCGTGGCTTTTCCTCGCTGCTTTCAACACAGCCTGCTCGCAACACGGCGCGTGATGATTTGTCTTTGACGAATCACCCCATCGCGCAAATCTCGTGACGCTTTCTTCTTTCCTTCGCTTCTTCTTCTCTCTCCGTTCGTGGCAACCTCTTTCGAAACTCGTGGTACGTGTAAGCCCTCGGCGATAGGGAGCGAGGCCAACCTCAAAAGAGGTACTTCAAGTACGGTTTTCTGTCGGTGGAGTTACTACGCGGCTCGTTTCGAGCCACCTACGACTCGCTCTTTTTTTCACGCTTCGCCTGTCCTATCTCGCTCGTCCATCTTCTTTGCATCTTTTTTCTGGCTTTTCTTGCTCTGCTTGCTTACTTTTTTGCCTTGTTGTCTTTAACTTGTTTTCCTAGCTTATATTGTACGGACACTAATGATGGAATCGAGAGTAGTACTTTTTCCTGTTTCATTTCGTATTTATTTGTTCTTTTTTTTTGTATGGAATGGAATTAGTGAATTTTCTCAATTTTTCTATCGCGTATATTCTCCTTCTTTTCCTTTTTTATTATTATATTTTTGTTCGATTCGAGCGTAGCGTTTTTAACTTTGACCATCACTGTCAAATAATTCTAGTTCTTCTGAAAGGAGAATTCTTCCTTTCTTCTTCTTCTGGCTTCGTCAAGATAAAAATTCTTGAACTTTTACAGTATTTTTAGCTCCATTTATGTACGCATTTCTGCTTAACTGCGGAACACGGGAAAAATACGAGTTCGAGTTTGAGAGCTGGACCAAAGTGCCAGTTTATTGCGAGCAACCGTGCCCCAAGAGTGTTTGCCAGCCAAGAGAGGATCCCTTTCCGAGTAATGCGTTCCCACCAACTGTACCGACCTAAATACTACTCGGAATCGAGTTCTTCACTTCGATTCGAGTAACACGATTGGATCGCTTAGAACGGTTTAGGAAACTTGCTCGAAACGTTCGAGATTAACAACAAAATTAACGAATTAAGGGCTACTCGACTCTTTCTTCTTACTCGACTTTGCGTTGAAACTCTGTGAGATTCTTCACTTTGCCAAATCAACTCTTAATTACGTATAATTCTTCGATCAAACAATTATCTATAAAATTTCGTTTGCGTTATAAAATGGAATAAATATACCTAAAAAAAGAAAATTATAAGGAATTTTAAAATTCTGATTTCAATAATATCACCTATTTCGTAATTAAATTATACTTAATATTTTCTCTCCGCGAGAATTCTCAATTGAATCTTTCCTGCGATGTTTTCAAGATAAACAAATTAATATTTCGTTCCTAATTTTCTCGTTGACGCGGAGCGAAAGGACAGAGTGGACCGACAGAATCAACATTCCTGGGCAACGCTGCTTAAGATCTTCCTTGTTGGTTGTGTTTTGTTATTATACACGAATTAAATGCGCACGCACGTATATACACATTTCACGCCAGTTTGCGAAACGCGTTAAAACTACCTCTTTCTATCCCGTTGATCCTGTGGCGAAAAAGCGGAAGTCGCGTCGCTTCAATTTGTCTCCTCTCTTTCTCTCTCTTTCCTTCCCGCGTATGTTTCCACCTTCTATCTCTCGCGTCATCCTTCGTGTGGAAACGTTGATTCGCGGGATTCCCGTTAAATCGCAAAACAGAATTTATAATTAGCACGTTGATTTCAGCAAGGATGAAAATAAAAGAATTATATGATGTTGAACAATTTGATTCAACATTTCTGCGTAAACGAAGATTTGAATTTCGATCTTGAATTTCGAACTTGAGCGATATAAATTTTTGAATAATTTAAAAAAAAAATTTAATTTTAAATAACCGCTCGAAAATTGCATTTCAACTTATTAACATTTAACTAAAAATTAACCGTTATATCAAAAAAAAAAAAAGAGAGAGAAATAATTCCAAATCCAACGATAAAATTCCGGAAAAACTCGCTTGAATTTCAATTTGAACTTAAAAACTTGGCCATTCGTGTTGTCATTTTTAATTTAAAATGGATAGATTAATCTTAAAAAAAAAAAAGAAAAAAAGAATCACACGCAGAAGCAGAGGCACGGTTCCAATATATGCAATATCCATAACCTCTCCTAGACCCAAAGTGTAAAAACTTTTCTCCCCGAGTAAAAATGTAACACTCACATTCCGTTGACACCGGTCCAGAAGCTATCTTCGCCACGGACCACCCAGCCACTTCCTTTTTACCCGTGCCGAGCTCCCCTGCAAGAATGGATTGAAAATCGTTAGATAAAGCTTCCCGTATGCTATTCTTCGATGGATCGTTCCCCAAGATTTTTCCAACAAGAAGGAAGGGCCGAGATAAAACCTATCCAACTTCTCTCTCGTCCCATTTCCACGGTACAGCACGAGAGGAACAGGATGCACAAGCCGCAGGTCGCAATAACGAGAAGAATATCGGCGGAATCGCGGGCTTGGTCGTTCAACTTCCGGATTATTATTCCGGGTCTACGCCAGTGATTCTTAACTCTGAATCGATACAGTCGGGTTGCATACATTTTCTCTTCTCTTCAGAAAAATCTTCCGTTTCTCGATAATTGATCTTGTTTCGATAACAACATGTAATTATATATATAAAGTTAGTTGTAATTTTTTCAAGAAAATAAAAGAGAGAAGAAAAATTCGAATCATTTTGAGTTATACTGCGTTAATTGAAGGATATCAATGTTCTGTGAAAATAAGAAATTGGTATATTAATTAAGATTTTCTATAATTTTTAATGTTAAATTGTGCATGTTGGTGATACATCTTCTTAGTTTTATACCCTGTCTATTTCGATAATTCTCGATAATTTACTTAATCACAATTTTTCATGAAAAAGATATTTTAAATTATCGCGAGACGATTACTGAGAAAAATTTCGTGCGCCCCACGATATCATCAAAATTAACGTTATTAGCTAAGATTTTCAGTATTTTTAATTTAAAAATTCGAACGAAATTGTTTCTTTAAACGTTCCATGGATTCTTTCCTCGATGATAGAAAGTGTTGCGCGAATTGGAAAATATTAAGAACCACTGGCGCTATAGGATGACGTATAACCCTGTAACCGGCAACATTTCTCTTCGTGATAGGTAGGATTCATGCTCGCGTTTACGTGGAACGACGGCAATCGAGTCACTCTCGAAAACAGGAACGAGTCGACTGGGATGAGTCAGCATCTCCCGCATCCGCGAGACGAACAATTAACCGATAATGTATTTCGATCGATGCCCATTGTTTTGCGAGGGGTGAATCAAGTCGAGGGAGGGACAGATAACGAGATGCCGCGTATACACGCTTGTGATTCTTTGATTGGAGGAAGAGAGCTGAGAGCTCGTGAATGTCTGTTTTTGCTCTCTGTGGTCGGTCTCTGTGGGGACTCCGGTTATTGCGTCGCGGTAAATACAGGGTGGTGCAAAAGCAAGTAACACGAACAGGATTTAACGGCGTGTTGCGAGGGAATAAAAATTTGAGAGGATTGTAAAAAAAAAACGAGGGATCTTGAGCGAAAGTCAAATTTTTAGTAAAATAGAATATTTTCATCGGATATTGATTTTTCTTAGAACTTTTTCCTTCGAAAATGGCTGCGACGAACGACTCTGTATAATTTCCACAGGATTAACGAGAAAATGAGAAACGAGGGGAAAAAACTTAAAAAACCTATTCCATATTTCGTTATCGTACTTAATAATATTATTGAAATTATTATAATGGATGGAGGCATTTATCGACGGCAATTAACGTTTCTAGAAAATTTTCCCTTTGGCGACAGTTGCGACAAATTTCGCGTTTTCATAGAGAAAAAAACTTCGAACCTGTGTTTAATTAACCTCTTGTAACAAATATTGATATTAATAAAATATCTCGATATACACTCGATTAATACAAATATTCTACCAATTTCGATCATCTTTGCACCGTTCAACTCCCGATAAACACCATTTTCCACGTATAATTAGAGCAACTGTAAAACACCATTCCCCCCTCTTCCTACCTTTATCTCTCCCTTCAGCCCTCGAAACGAGAAACTTTTTCCAACCGTTCCGAAATGTTCGACCGTTTTTCGAGAACGACGCCGCATAACTGCAACGAGCAGATAAACATAAAATCCTTGCTAGACCGGTTGGCCAGTCGGAATGATCACTCTCACCGTAAACGGCTCTAGTCGAAAATGCGGATACTAAAAAGGCTCTCTTAAAAATTTAAATGAAACTCGACAAAGAAGACACAAAAGAAGATGATAATCCCTACGCTCGTCGTCTCTCGTTTTGCGCTCACCTTCTATTTCCAAGTTGGACGAGAACCTCTTCCCCCTTTTTCACTTTCACCGAGTCACGTGTTAGCAACATTGAGCCAACCAATTGCCGCACATCGGAAAAATGTCACGGTATTACGTAAACCATTGCGTATCCCGAGGATCCTCCTCGACCTGTTTACAGAGTCAGAATCTTTTGTTTGGCGAGAGAGGCAGAAGCCAAGAGTTCATATTTTTTGCTCTTCGCGTGTATTATTACAGGGAACGAGATGCTTGGGCAGAAATGACGGAGAAGGGAATCGTTCGAGCTTTTTTCGAGCTAGATGGAAAAGACGGGGATGACTCGTCGACTCTATTGGAACAATATATTATGGAGAGATAAAATGTTTTCGAAGAATACGTCATAATAAGAGATCCTTGGAAATATTTGTTTCTGCTTCTGATCAGATAGATATTGGCTATGAATTATTATCGAGTCATGCGAGAGTTGAAAACTGAAGGCCATTTAAAAAAAAAAGAAAATATTGGAGAGACAATAATTCTATAGTATAACTTTCATAATGATAATAATTATTATTATTTTAATTTTATGGCTCATTTTCGAAGAAATTCTTTTAAACTTCTAAATCTGAACGGTTGAAAACATTTCACTTTCTAACTCCTTTCCGCTAAGAAATCAAAATATGAATTATCGAGAAGAACCACCTTGCAGATTCCAATCGAAGAACGGCAAATTTCAACGTAGAGGCAATCTCTCTCCCTCCCTCTATTCGAAGCGTTTGATGGGTATAATTTCCGTTGTGCGCCATGAAACCGTTCTCACTTTGTAATCGTATAACGTATCACTATGGATAAAGTTTGACTATCCAATTTACACGGCATCTAACAACGGATTACTACTTTAGGGACATCGTAAAGCGAAAACAAAGTGCCGAGCGTTTCAACAGGAAGTCTAATCAACAACGGATGAAATTTTCCCGGTATAAATTTGTTCATTCCTATAGCATAACGCGAATAAGCTTACGTGGAGGGATAAAATTAAAGGAAAGCGTTGTTTATTCCGAGAAGAAGTAAGAGAGAGATAGAAAGATTCCAGGCAGGAGTTAATTCTCGGCGCCGTTGAATCTCGTTCGTTTCGGCGCCGAAATCGATGGGGGACGGGGTCGTCGAAATAATTGATACGTACGAGGGAAATCCATTTCTGCGGCGTATATACGTTGGAAATTAAACTTCAATCTCGATTAAGGGTGTACGAGTTCGAAGTCGAAAATTCAGTCTCAGTGCCCCATTCAAATCGGAGCCAATCGGAATTGGGGAGAGGGGGTGGGTGTTCTCTGCACTAGACGTATCTTGATCGGTTAAAAGTTTCGAAAGGCCGCGTTTACCTCTTGGAAAGGGGTAGGCTTTTTATCTTCGATGTCCGATTTACTCTCTCTCCTGGTATCTAAGAAAATTAAGACTTTTTTCCCGAGGTAAATAGAGGAGAATTGTTCGAATGTACCGAGTACTGGATTATTGTGCGATTTGCATAATTGATGCAACATCGATTCGGTAGGATTTCTGGTAGGAATTATGTATTACGAGAATGTAACGATGGTACGAGGTTTCATTATTTATTATCATCTCGAGAGATTGCCATCTTGAAGAAAGTATTTGAAGAGGATTTGGAATTCTTTCAGATATCCATCTTCCCTTCTCTTTTCGATATGATCATTTTCCATTTCTGTTGTTGCATTTTTAAAATTTTGTTTCTCATGCTTCGTCAAAAAATTGAAACGAAACGTGTTAATTATACATCTGATGTCTAATCAAAAATGCCCGATTTGCACAGATCTATTAATTTTATTTTCGACTACGAGTGGTCACAGTTGCATAAGAGTGCAATTCTTTTTAAGAAAGAAATATGCGTTCTCGCTGGCAGACCAGTGTTCCGATGTTAACGAGTTTTATCGGGAAAAGATGATCGGGACTAAATTATATATAAGAGACGAAACAATTTTCCACAAGGATGCAAGGAGAGGATCAAGGAATGTGCACGTTTGGTATCGCGTCTCGAAGAGAACAGAATCTGCACATACGTGTACACACGTAGCTGCCACAGGTCGATAAATTATTCAGCAGCAAGACGAACCGCCGACAGGCGTCGTGAGCTAATTAACCTCGTTATCGCGTGTGCACATTAGGCTGAAACCTCGACCGATCGAACGTGATCTGTTGCTTGATCTTCCGGTCGGAGGATCTTGAGGAATCGTATCCATGATTGTGTATACTTTGTTTATTGACACGTCACTCCGTGCGTAAATATTACGACGACTTTTCTTTCTTTTCTAAATAATTATTTTCACTAACGATCCTCACCTCGATCCTTTGCTTCGACTGTCAAACACTCGTGGACAGATCTACATTTTAATTTTATATTTAACTTCAATATCGACGTATCTATCCACCTTGCGCTTCCAAAAATGACAGGATACTTAATCCCAATCCTTAAACCCTTCAACTATCATTTTCAATAAAACGGAGAAAGTCAAAATACAGAACTGTATTTTAATTTTACCGCTGTATCGGCTCTGCCTCGAGTATAAAACTCCTCCAAACTATTCTATAACTAGCAACTGCTATTCCATATGGAATTATTAACGAAACTTTGCAATTTCAGAAATAACGAAACACATCCACCGACGTTCAGATTTATTAAACTCATCGAAACAAAATTTGTCCGTCCTTTTTTCCCTTCCACTTCCAATTATGGATATTTCGGGATCGAATTAAACGTCCGTCGAACAATGACGGAGGCGAAAGAAGATCCACCACGACAGCGCGAAACGGCAACGGAGAAACGGGACGCTAATTAAATTCGTTACCGAATTTACACGCGCCTTCGTGGACGTGACCGCTCGGCCAGGTTCGACGACCCCCGTCGACACCGGAATATTTCGACGGTAAGTGGACTAATTGTCGTCGATTCGAGGGATAGAGAAACGACGGGTGGCCGAGTTGGTGGAATGATGGGACGGGGGCGATAATAGGATTCACAGCTGACGACGTTAATAGAAGGATTTCGAGTACAACTTCCTCGCGGACTAATTAACCTTGTTATTTCGGGCGCCGGTGACGGCAACATTTGGCCTGTATGATATGGTGGACGCATATCAGCCGTAATCGACGTTCATCGAGTTCGACGATTCGAGGGATCCGCGTTAATCGTATCCGTTGCTCGTCATTTTAACGGCAGATACTTCTTCTCCGTTGGAAGGGATCGATCAACGCCTTTGTTGGAAAATCTGCTGGAATTTTGCTGGAAAGTGAAATTTCGAGGGAGGGAGGGAGATGAATCGAAATCGGAAAGGGAAATTTGGTAATTGCAACAATTTCGTTGATGAAACTTTGCACAATTGGAGTGGATGGATAATTAACTAGAGGTTAAAAGTTCTATTGTTACAATCGATATTATTGTCCTTTGTTACACGTAAGAAAAGATATCTTGAAGTCGGCTATAAATTGCTGCTTGGAAGACAAGAGGAATTAATATCCTGGAAGTACACTTCAAGATTTTTTTAAAATTTCCTGTTCAAATTCTAATTTCACGTCTCTATTTCAATAATCCCTGTCTTGCATCTATTAGCATGACGAATAGAAATATTACATTTCGAGTATCCCAAACAATACTGCAACTTAAATCATTATTCGCACTAAATTTTCTAAAACTGGCAGAAGGGAAAACAGAATGAAACAACAAAGAGACGACGATAAATTTCATAAAAAAATAAAAATACCAATAATACTATTGCTATTATTATCATCACATTGATACTAGTTTCACGTTCAAACGTACGCGGTTTCGACGTTCTTCGAAGAGAATTTGACATTGAGAGCGCATTGATACTTCATCATCGATCCGAAATAACTCGAAACGGCGGTCGACTTGGATGAAATGCTGTTGCATTCAGATTTTACACTCGTGTTTCTCGATTAAAACGACATATAACGCGTTGCTATTCATTTTTGCGCGGTCGAGAATTTCGAACATGGGTCAACCTCGGTCAACGTGGCTCGCAAACATTATTTGATTACACTTGGACGAAAACTTCGTGGTATTTGTCGAAAAGCCAACCCAGTTCACTAATGGATCCTCTTTAACCTTTGGATAACCACACTTCCGGATGAATGCTAGGCTGATGCACTCTCCGATTGCTTTTAACGGAAATCAAACGATTTTATCTTCTCTTTCTTTTTTTAACATTAAGAAAGATTTGCAATTTCTTCATAGAAATTTTTCTTATCGCATAGCAACGAACGTTTCAAAGACGAGCTTACAGAATAGTCTAAAATTGCGACAAGTTCCAAGTATTTGCGTGTTTGAAATTTTTAATTTTTGCCATGTCCGAATCGTGCAATGTCGTTATTTCTGAAACAAACATTCCTTGTTTTCACATTCCATTGCACACGAAACAAGACCGATACGTATCCTCAACACGGGAAGAAATACACAGCGACTTGAAACTCGCGGTAAGCGTAAAATGTCGAGGACTTTTCGTCACAGAGAACGAAACAACGAGGAAACAAGATTCGTAAATTCACGTTTTGCAGTTGTGGCTCCGAGGGGAGTTGGCCGCGCGATGTTTCTCGCATTTGAAAATCAAGAGCGCGTGTGCGGATAAAGCGGGATTTACGCGGGTGTCGTGTCGCGGGACGAAACGTCCAGGGTGCGATAAATCAAACGATGATATATATTTTTTGCGGGAGATCTCGATGAAGAGACGACGACGATGGCACTCGACTCGAAAACGAATTATTGACTCGAGCTCGAATTAAAACAACTTGTGCTGTTACGAGATTTTATCTATGGAAACACGTAACATCGTAAACTCGTGGATAGGTATATTAAACGATAAACGGATAAATAAGAGAGTTAATCGTGGAGTCATTACGAATTAATTAAACGAGGAACCAACCTGTTTCACCGCGTTTCAATGAAAATTAACGAGGATAATCTTACGTGAATGCGAGCAAACTGGCCCAACTGGAAGCTAATCGCGAGGGTACGCGTGGATTAACTGGAAACGGCCTTTGATTAACGCGGATGAATGAAAATAGATGCGATCATTCGAGAGAGAGAGAGAGATACACAAGAGGAGCAGAGGAAGGTGGACAGGATCGAACGGGAAGATGCGCTCTCAATGGAGATGCATATTCATAGGAAGTTGGGGAGGAAGGTAAATTGAAAGAAGCTTTAGTTTAATAGGGGACGGAATATATAATCGAATTTCTTTTTAAGTGGCAATAATTCCATTCGAACGAGCGTCGCGTTCGAAATTTCAAGGAGGATCCCTGTGCTCAGAGATTCATTTTACAAGGTATGTGCAAATTCGTTCGCGATTATCGAGCAAATGATGCATCGGCGGACACGACAAGACGATGCCGACGACAAGGGAGGGTTCGTTCAATGATTAAGATTCAAATCGTGATATTGGCGAGATGTCGGATTCTAGACCAAGACTCGAGCAATTAGAGGAGCGATTGTGATCGGATCGCAATTAAGGCCACAATGGAAATCCAGTTAATCGTCCGATCATCCTGTCGAACATCAATATATTTACTATCTCTGGATCACTAACAATTCTTTCTTATCTTCTAAAGATTCCTCTTATTTTCTTTCGAATGAAAAAACAATTAACATCTCTAAACATTGTATTCGAATATTTCGTAACGGGGAAATATAACAAGCACGACGAATAAAAGATTTGTATGAACTTACTCACTCGTCCATTTATTATCTCGGGTTCCGAACGGCCGAGGAAAGTTCACTTCTCGACATTCTGCGCATTCTATCGGTAAGCAGCCATACAGCGGGGAAATTCCTTTCACGTAGTCAAAGGACGAGAACGTGGTGTGTACACAAACTGGTTTAAGGCGCCACGTGCACCAGGGCCGGGACAGCGATACCCAGTTATTGTGGGAGATGGCTCGATAACAGGACACAGAGGCCGTGAGCGTCAGATCTGCGTCGCTTGCATTCTACTCACGACGGCCTAATGACCGAGAACGTTTCAGGACGGTACATAAAACACGAATTAGCGAACGTTGGTAATGAATCGCGTAGCATCGAGACGATAATACATCTTTGTGCTTGCGAATTAGTCCCTAGAAGATAATTGCGTCCACTGATTTCGACTTATACGTCTCATAGAACAAGGAAATGCAAGTGAATTTTATCAGGTCTAAATCTACACACTTCGAATCAAGATATTGCTATAGATCTGTTAAATTTCTCTTTTTAATGTACATTGATTATTTTCTGTGAAACAACAGGATCTTGTACAATACTTTGTTAAATTTTTACTTACATTTTACACGCTTATGGACGCTTTGGACGCATGTCGTCGAACAAGAGAAATGCAATTGAATTTTATTTAGAGCTAAGTCCACACACTTCGAGTTCGCAAGACTATTACTGTAGATAATAATACATATTCCAAGTTTTCTCTCTAAGTAATTTTACTTAGAGTCCGTCAAAGAAAGGATCTCCATCTTCCAGCAGTAATTTCTTTCCTTCGACCGAAAGGAAATCACTAGATTCGATCTCGGTCGGAAAATCGATAAAGTGGCTAATTGGAATCCCGGTGTCGATGGTATTAGAGGATCTGCTCGCTAACGCGGCAAATTCCGCGAGTTAAGCCACGAGTAGCTTCATTTTCTTCCTTTTCTCGATCTCCCTCTCAACCAACCTACCCCTCTTCCTATTCCAATCCATCCCCCTTCCTTTCGTCCCTCTTTCTTTCTCGCCAGGGAGAGCTTAATTCAATTTCGGCCCGAGAACGATCGATAAGTAACGAACAGCGGTGCGAAACGACCGTCATTGCGAAGGAAAAAAAATTTCTCTCTCTCTCCCGCGGTTTGCACGAGGTTAATGCCACCCTATGCTTGACCCATATCTCCACCACGGAGAGATCTCTCGTTAGTCCACGTAGAAGGAGAGAGAAAGAGAGAGGTGGAGGAGTGTTTGCTCAAGGTCGGTTTAGCTCGATCGATTATGAAAATGTTCCGACCCCAACTTCGAACCCACCCTCTATATCACGACGATAAATAGAGTCTGTCGATCGTAATCGGTGGATAAAGTAGGGGGATTGCAAAATCGATCGCGCGGTTTAAGTACAGGGGTCCGGTGTAAAGAGTGTAATCTTACGCTGGGGATGTGGGTGTTGGCGTATTAATCATTGCTTGTTGGTCGATGGTTTAACGCGTACAACTTCTTTACGTCCGGTTAGGTGCAAATTTCGTAAGCCGTGCAGATTCAACGACGCGTGTATACGGAAAGCACGGTTTTGCGAGCGTTGAAACAACAAGGGGAAAAGGAATTTTTTAGCGTGTCCACTTGCCGTATGTTTTAGAACTCGTACAAACATTTCCCTTGAAGTAACGTAATCTGAGAATTATTTGTATATTGCTGGCAAGCAAACTTTTTCGAGTCAGTTTCTCGAATTATGTAACGAGTGGTAAGCGATTGAGTGAAAGATTTGCTCCTGCACCTATAATATTATTACTATTATTAGAAATAAAGGAAGAAAAGAAATAAAACTCATTCGAAAAATCTTTTACATATCATTCGTGTAGACTTTCGACGCAGCATTAACGAATATTCTTCCATTTTTTCTTCGATGCTCGACTTAAGCACCGGTGAGAAACAAGGTTTTCGAGTTACGCCACTTGGCGAAACACCGCCGCCCGATTGGAAAAAGCTCCGTTCGGATCGTCCGTGTTCGACTCGTGTCTGGACTCGAGATTTTCCACGTAGAAGGAGATTAAGTTGGACGGAACATAGATTACGGTGACACGGTGGCGTAGTTGGTGGAGCTTTCGCGTCCGGGTGTTCGAGGGGCCGACGAGCCGTGGCGTAATCCTATCTCGCGCGGCTCGATTCGTCGCCGGGCCCATCGCCATCCCGTTCCTGTCGCCGCGCATAAAACACGACGCTCTTGACGCGATTACACTGTTCCAGAGAGAGAGAGAGAAAGAGAGTGACTCGTCCTACGATGTAGGGCGCATTATGCATGCGGCTGTCAGGCGAATTGCCGCGTCGGTTGCGTAACGAATGATACACGGTCGAATGGGCCCGCGAGCTTTGAGTGGCAAAGCTTTGATAGATCTTCGATGAGAGGACAAAGGCCGTGAGATGGATGGATCGAGTCGTGTGATGAGGATTCGCATTTCCAAACGCGATAAAGGCGGATAAGTCACGAGTAATTACCTATGTGGACAATTGGGTATTTTTAAATTGATTCTGGATGATAGGAATGATCGAGATAAGTGATTATCGGGCGTAATGGGTGAAGGCTTCTTGGAAAATATGTATGGGATAAAGAAGAAATTTCGAGTAGAACGTATCTAACAATTTCAACTCTCTTAATAATAACAATTTTCCACAAAACTGTCCTATACGATTCATCGACGCAACGAGGAGCGAGAAACTCGACGACCAGTTTAAAAGGTCAGCGATTCGTCACCCGCGTGAAAGAATAGGCTCGTGTCTTTCGGCGCTTAAGCGTGAAAAAAAAAGGAAGAGAATGGAAGGAGAGGAAGATTCCGCGGGATGAAGAGGCGGAATCTCGAGGCATCTAATGCTCTGTAGTCTAAACCACAAAGGAGAGAGGGCGAGGGGAGGAGGAGCGCATCGATGTTAGCCCGGATGACGGGTTTGCGCCGAGCGAAATTAAAAGCGAGCACTCCCTCTTCCGTTTTTACGGTCCGGCGGCCCTACTTCAGAGGAGAGAAACTCTTTGAAGATACTGGGAGAAGCCTTTCACCGAATCAAAAGGATCCTCCAAGTAGCCAACATTCTCTCGACTTTCGGTCTCGTTTCTGGTCCCATTTTCGCTTCGTCGAGCCGAACGAATCGATTTCTAAAGGGATGCCGGCCGAATTTCGCGCGAACTTGAAGCCGAGCAACCCATCGATCCTCCTCTCGATTTCGACGATGAACCCTGTTCGACTCCGTTTGGATTTTAAACGGGACAATTATGGGGCAAGCGGAGTAATTTTTGCGTAAAGTAAATCGAAACGAGCGGATGGATAAATTATACGTGGATTTCTGTGAGATAACGTGTTTCAGAGTATGTATAAAAATATCGTCGATGTACATTAAGAAGAGATTTTTAACGAACGTGCAATATAACTTCCTATAGAATTTTTCTATTGAAGAGATGTTAAAGAGCTTGCTATTATTATTTAAAAATAACTTGAAATACTTCTCTTACGAGTCAGATAAGCTTGTTGAAACATTGCTCCCCACTTCGCAGTTTAAACTTCGATAACACTGAAGCGGTGCTCGTCACTAATGCCCTTTGACTCGCACTCGTGCTTTTAACCCATCAACTTATCGACGAATAAATTTCCTTAGAAAATATAGTAGAAAAAGATTTCATAATCACGTCCTATTTACCACTTTTCATAAAGATCATCGTCATTTGCATGTTATTCCCTTCGCGCCGAATTTTCATTCTTTCCTTTCCCAATGATCTACGATCAACCGACAAACACTCATCGTACCACGGCTTGCGTTCTCCTTCCATAAAATCCTTATTCGTTTGAATATTCACGGGAACAAAATCTCGAACAACTTAATTTTCCACCGACTAATCAGCCAAACAATAATCATCGATTCAACGGTTCCTTATATCAAACCGCCTACGATTCTTCATCTCGTTCCGTTTCTCGTTGCGGACGGATATCCATTTTTTCCATCCATCGGTGATCGAATCTTGGCAGATCCGAGGATATCCTGGGTGTTGGCAGTTCGAAATGATAATGACTCCGGTTGAAACCGAGCCGGTGAGGTCGGGTCCGGCCCCGCAAACCCTTCACCGGAAGAGCGGTTGGACCTTTGCCAGATCATCTCCCTGGATTCACTTCGGTTATCGGATGGTGGGCGCCTCGTGTCCAGGAGGTAAGGGGGCGAGACGTGGTTAGACAAACCGAATTTGGCTGGTATGCATAGCGGAACCCTTTCGGATCGATCTCGATCGACAAGACCCTTTCGCGATATCCCGCTGACCCCCATCACTCCAATTTTGACTCTCCTCTCCTTTCATTCCTCTTCCCATCCCTGCTCCTTGGGGAGACAAATCGCTCGACAAGACATCCGTACGATATTAATCCTGTTCGCGATAGGGAGAGATACGTTCCGGGGGATGTAAGCAGGGGATGTTGCCCGGGCAACTCGCAGGGCTGAGCCAAGGAGGGGAGGAAGGAGTTTCTTCCCCGGTGTCACGCGCAATTTCGTGCCGCAAAATGCCAGCCAGCCCAACCTCGGCCAACTTTGACGAACGTCGCTCCAAGGGCCGCGTACGTGCCCTTTGGAAAATGCCTCGCGGTTTCGCGTAGCAATCTTCTGAACAATCTTCTGTTAGGAATGTAGCGCGTGAGAGGATCCGTGGGAAGCACTGGAGAATAATTCGATTGTCGTCTGATTAAATGGCGAAACGATACGCCGCAAAAGCCACGAGGTAATTTTAGAGCGAAAATCTGCACGTCTGCGCCGCGCGATTACTCTCTCGTCCCTGGAAACAAATCATCGTTAATTCCGTCCCTGGTGACCGCCGGCTGGCAACGGCAATTCCCCGCAAAGAATTACCCACAAAATACACGGTGGCCACCGCCACGCCCACGTCGCGATAAATAAACGAGTTGCTTCGTTCCCGTTCGCAGCTGGCAAACCTGACCATTACCGGTTTACGACGCGCGATTTCAACGCGCTTTTTCAAATTTCTTTCGATCGATAACTTCGATTCGAGTCGCGCGTGCCCGGATTCCTTTTTAAAGTAGGATAGGCTTCGTCGTTGGTGGATGAATGGGATCGAAATTTTTACCAAGTGTGGATTAACGCGCGGCATAATTCGAAAATCGAGCAATCCGAATAATAAACCTCCACGTAAACTGCATGCCCCTTCAAAAGAACTCAACTACGAATAGAGTTCCGCTTGGAAATACCGTTAAACCGATCACGCGAATGGAGAAGAAACGGAATTTAAGTTAAGTCGATCGTCCATCACGAACCTTTTAAAAATTTTTCGAGTTGGAGTTTAAAAAAGCACGCGCCTCCTTCCACCTATATTATCCTATTAAACCTTAACGTTACGGGCGATACTTGCGGTAACGATACTGTCAATCATCTCGTCCCTGCCCACTCCTGTCATCCTTTTCAGAGGCTGTTACCGCGGCACCGCCCCCCGAACCGCGAAATTACAGAGTCGATCGGCGTCTCTTGGCAAGAGGGGCGCCGTTCGCAGGTCAATTTACCATGCGGTGATTCTAAGTCCCGAACGAGAGACGTCTGCAAACGAGGGCCCGCCTCTGTCATTACCGATGCGACCAAGTTGGAGCAGCGACCTGGTTGAATAGTCATTAGCAACTAGGAGGGTTTGGACGTTGATAAAGGGCGCGATAAGGAAATCGATATCGCGTGATTTATTCGATCTGAAGGGAGATGATCGTTGGAAAATATCGGAATCTTTCCATCTCATCCGTTAAAGATATTCTCATCGCAAATGTTGGATACGCTGTTGCAATCGTTTTAGATTGGCATTCCCATTGTTGAGTTTATATTTGTCACTGAACTTTGTTAAATATATTCTTTACGTCGAATCATTTCACTCTCCCTAATATCTATCTTTGGAATTAGGGATTATTTTTGAAAAGAAAGAAGAATCGCGAAGAAAACGAACCGAAAAAAATGCTTTCGAAAAATAATAATAATCTTGGCAACCATCGGCGACGAGTTTTTAAACTCGAAATTCGACGAAGCGGAAAAGGCAAGAGTCACCCAGAGGTACCCAACTCCTCCGTGTAAATTAATCATCCCACGCTTCTTTACGACCTACGCGAGTTAACAAAGTTTTTGCGCCCGGTGTCGGTCGTTAAGCGACGGCGGATCGCGGTTTCGCGGAGAGACGATTTTGTCGCGCGGCCTCTGCGGCGCTCCGCAAACCAACGTCGACAAGCGGACGAACAACCGCTAACGATGGTTAACGACCTTCAATGAAACAATGAACGACGACACGGTGCCCTGTTACCGAGCCGGCTACTGCAAATTCGTTCCTCCCCTCGAGTTCACCGCGGATCCCTTCGTTCTCCGCTCGTCCACCATAAACCGCGTTCGCGATCGTTATTCGCCCGCCACGAGAGACGGGGGCGTCTCTTGTATGCGCTCGATACAAGACCACCACCGTCCCTTTGGACGCGCCAACGATGAGCGTTTATGGAGGTTAGATTGAATCGTCGCCGCAGAGTCTGCAGTCCCCCTTATCATACCGTTCTCTTCATTGTTTCATTGAGCCAGTTGGCTCGAATCGCTTGTTTACGAGAGACTTGCTCGCGTTTCGGCCTACGTTATTATCGTTATTTAAGCGCATTCGTGCGGAATAGCGCACACTCCGTTAATTTAATGACGGTTCAATTTGGAGCGGCGATCAAAATATCGTTTTGGGACCAAAGCTATGATCGTAGAAAAAAGGAATGTATATGTTGAAAGGGAAGCAAATTTTAACAAGCGATATAATTATATATATATATAAAATTTTTCTGTCTCTCTTTTCTTTCGACATTACTCGAAATTTCCAATTTCGATCAAAAAACCTTTAATCCTTAAATCAGAGAATTTCGATCGGATCCGCGCGATTCCTTTCATCGATGGCCGGCCAAAAGCATCGAAATCCGCGAAATAAACATCCCTATTTACACGAATCCGCAGCAACGAATCTCGATTGGGCTCTCGAGCCCAATGACAGGTGGATATCGGCCGGTCGACGAGTTCCCATTAATTTAATTCAACACGCGTGGCCAATTCGTGGATACGCAACGATGAGCGTTGTATCTTGGCTGGACATCGGACGTTTCACGTGCAATTGAACGCGGAATAACCGATGGGAATCGTGACACGCGAGACGGGCGAACACCGCGGTTTCCCTATGTTCGATCGTTCGAACGTGTCTCTGGCGAACATCTAAGGGTATTAAGACGATGCGGTCAACGGTGGACAGAGAACTGGTTCCGGGGAGACGTCGTTTGCAATTCGATTCGAATTGTCGACTAGTTCCAAACAATTCGGACAATTACGCTCTATTAATTTCGCCTCGGCTATTCCGCTCGAATTGACCAAACGTATTTCCACGCAACACGTGGAATAATTCATGGATCGTGGATAGGTTAATAGGGGAAGGCGATTACCAGCCACGAAGATCGAGTTGATTAAATTAATGCGGTACGTAGTTTTATCGTTTGCTAAAAGTGGGACGCTGATTAGACCTTTGCCACCGCTGGTTTAATGTAAATAAAAGATACTAGGCGTAAATGCATTATTAAGCACAGTATGCAATTACTTTCTCTTGTTCTAATGTAATCGTATATGCGAAGAATTAGAAAAAAAAAAAAAAAAAAGAATCTTCCACTTCTCGCGAGAATAAATATACTTTAATAATTTATATTGTTTTAACCGATTTTTTTCTTAAATTATCACAATTCGAAATACATTGTTTTAAGTTCAATATCAAATGCACAAGAGCAATCAGTAAAAAAAACCTCTACAGAATCTCAAAGCGATAATATTTATTCTCAATTCGTTTTTTTCCAACTCGATCCGATATTAAAAACGCTCCGATACTATTAAACTGTACAACTCTACAAAGAATCATCTGCTCGGATTCGCAAAAAAAACTCGCAAATTCCACTCGAATCTCCAACGTTCGCTGTTCGATGAACCAAGTCAAAACTGCTGTCGATAAATCAACAGCAGTTTTTGTTTCGGACGGGCAAAAATCGGAATTCTCAATTGATAGCCGCAAACGGGCGGCTTTTCCAAGATTTACAGGACGCGAAGTCGAAGCTGGCCCAAACTACCACGGTGTGCCCGTTTCACGTAATTGCACCATCGATCCCACGCTTTCCACGGAACATTGCTAATTGTAACGTCAGCCCGCGTGCCGCCGCGCGATTTGTAACGAAGGGCGATCCGATCGCGCCGATAAATAATTCCCTCACCCCTTCGAATCGAATTGAATTTCAGCCCGAGATTAATTCCAAATTCCAGCTTGGATGCAGGATCGAAACGAAGCGGAAACACCGGTAAACGAGCCCGTTGAATAGATTCGGAGAAAGAAGGCGAAGAGATGTCTCGCGGAAATTTTCTTCGCAAACGTTTCGATTCCTTCGAGAGGTGCTCGATAAACTGAACTCTGGAGAATCGGATTGATTCGACCGTTTCGCAGCGAAAAGGATTCGCGACGAGCTTTTGCCCCTCGCAACGCTTGTGTCGTCCGTCGTGATTCGAGCTTCCGTTTCGCTCGATTGTTCTCTTTGAGCGATAACCAGAAGAGTGCTAGTTTCTTTAGACAAAAGAGGAGATCTGTGCGGCCTTTTCCTCGCAAATAGTAGAAAGAGATACTTATTTGTAATTTTTCAAAGCGATCCGGTCATCTTGTGAACATTTTTCTATTGTCTATTTCTATTGTCGCGTTCGAGCGCTTAACGCTGTTATAAAAGTCAATTGGGATGGTGAGATTGGAAACTGAGCTTTGGATACTTTTAATTCTGGTCCCGTATTGGTATTGGCGGCTACGTCTCGTTGATAGTATCGAGAGGGTGTACACCCAAGTTAAACAGTTTGTCGTCGTGCTCGCTTTGTACACACACGACGGAACCTACTGTTACCGTCCGTTCTTGAACCTGATCTTGCCACTCGAGATACGCTTGTGCGTTTGCACGCTATCTTGGAAGGCTGTTATACGTAAAAGCTGTGGCAAACGGATGATAGACATCATAGAGGGACAAAGGATGGTATTCAACCCCTTGTATCCAATGTATGAGAACTTTTCGAATTGCTATTTTAGAAATTTTCCAAGAACTTGGCGAGTATTGTAATCAGTAAGGGAAACGAAAGATAAAATAAAATTTTCCCTATACAACGGTTCTTTCTTTTCCATTTTTCATACATCGACGCGTTTCTAAAAAGAAAATTCATCGAGCGTTAATAGAATCCAATCACCCTAACCACTTTCTACGACACTCTAATACTCTCCCCCACCCCCTCCCCCTTCCGTGTCGTGCGAAATTAATTAAAAACAGCGCAGAATTATACCCGCTTCATTTATCCATCGCTTTTTCATCATACACCGCCCCACTTATATTAGTTTTTTATCGCAACGAACAGCCGCGATGCTCTTATTTCTTTCCATGATCGGCTTCCTGTAAAGCGCTCATTACACCGCGCCACCGGAACCTGTTTGTATCTGTTTTCACTTACGCGTTGTCTGCCCGAGTTCGTTTTACCTTCGTTCAGCTTTAACAACGGAATTCCGTATTACGCTACGTAAACGTGTTTTTTATAACGAATCTCTTGAGCATAAACTTATACGTTGGAAATTCTGATACGTTGTTTAATTTTAAAATATAAAAAAGAAAACTGATGAGAACCGATTTGAAAAAGAAGAAAAGAAGAAAGAAGAGAAGAAAAAAAAGAAAAGAAAGATTCGCAAAAATTCTCCTTCGAATACCTCGTTGATTATTAAGAAACTGAATTGTCCGAAAGACGAGTACAATCGATTATTCAAAATATATATATTTATTTAAATTATGAATCGAACAATGCCGGGGAAAATTGGAATCGCAGCATGCGACACTATAAATAAGCGAACTTGAAAAATAAATCATTCGCGGTGTACATCAGCCGTGACGTTCCATTAAAACGTGTGTACACGACGCAAACAGGGCGTAGAATGCGAATTTTGGCCGCGCACTTTGCTTAAGAGGGCGCGTCTATAATTTACGACGTTGAATGGATCCGAACCATCCATTCTATCCCGAAAATCATCCCCGAAAACGGTTCATATACGCGCGGATGCCTTCCCACTGAACCATTTCGCGCGGATTCGCGAATGGTTCACCGTTGCAACTGTTGCTTCCTCACGAAGGAGAACACTCCGTGGCTTCGATCCAACTGAACCGAACCGGTATTTGAAAAATTCCTTCGGTGTATTCCCCTGTTGGCAACTTTACGCGTCTGCCACGGTTATGAAATTATCGGTGTTGGTGTAGAATTTTTAAAACGGAGCTCCGATAGCTCCGAGGATTTTTGGAATCGAATTGGGATTGGACGTGGAATTTTTTAAAAAATGAAATCAAATATCCCAAGGATTTTTGACGCGATTCGAATTGGATTCGTATTTCCTCGTTTTCGATTTCGGAGTTTTGGATAGCGATAATGATAATTTTATTTCATTATCCCGGATGCTTCGTCGATGAAAAATTTCGATGGTGAATCATTTCGTGAGAGATGCAACAAGTAAAAAATAATTATACAGGTATTTATTGCCGCGATGTAAAATGAATATTTTGATAAAGAAAATTTACATTTATATAGGATAAAATCGAAACTATTTTTCTGTTTCGAACAGGAATAGACAAGAATTGTTTTTCAATAAAAATTATTTAAAAAAAAAATACCATTTTTCCCAGAAATTTGTTTCCATTACTCGCAGTTATATTCGCAAAAGTTGTCGAAAAAACGATCATATCATCGGCCCCGATTCGTATTCACGGTTTATCGCATCCATGCAGTTTCATGCCGTTCCGAGATCAAAGTTTTTAACGACTTATCGAGATCGACTGAAAAGAGATTTACTAAAAGCAAATCAAACGCGAGAACGAAAAAAGAAACCCCTGAATCCATCGTTAAACTCTTCGAGTTCTCAAAAAGATATTCCCACGGGATCCGTCGAATTAGTTTTTATAAAATGCTGGAGAAACATATGTCAGAAATATCGTTAATCTCCGATCACTGTACAAGAAAAATGACAAAGGCAACTCCATTTCACTAGCGCTCGAGAAATGTATCAAAAATACAAAATAACTAAAGAACTATCCTCATCGATCAACAGTTACAATTATTATACTTTCGATATTGATAACATCTCGTATATTTATGAAATCCTTTCGTGAATTTCGATTGGATAAAAAAGAAATCATAACCGAAAGAAGAAAAGAGAAAATTAAATACTCTTCCTGATAAATACAGTTCTACCATGCACATCTTCAGATATATCTCGCTCGATTTCTTAAAATTTGCATTCGATCCGCGTATATCCGCTTAACGTAACCCTCTTTTCACAGAAATTCGAATCGACGCGGAATTGGAGAAGTTGTAAATGCGGCATGAACTTTCATGCTAAAGACTATCCCCGAATCGATTGCAATTCGCTCGAGAACGCGTGCCTCTAACCTCTTCTTTAACGAGCATATTCGGACACGAGATCATCGCTCTACGACTTTATTATCAACGTTTACGGTCACCGATTTTCCATATCTCCGCGAGATAGTTGGAATTTTACGGAAAACGCGGCACCGTGACGCGACTACTGCCGAGAATCGAGAACGATAGATAGATAGAACGGGATCTGGGCGAATTCTGTGTTTTACTTGGATATAAAAAATATTTCGCATGGTCGTAAGGGTTTGAATGGCGAGAAAAAGACCGGGTTATTTCTCTTACCACGGGGATCATTTTTCAAACGTATCGTTCGCGATATAAAATGTAATTTCTTATTTCTTATTTACTAAATGATTAGAAAGAAAAAATCGTTGCGAAAATCTTATGGCTTGTATATACCACAACAGCTATAAATAGCGTCGAAAATAACATCGACAAATTCAGAAAACACGCAAAGATAAAAAAAAAGTAAAAAATAAAAGTTCAAGTATAATGGAGAGATTCCATATATCACGTACACCAATATTTCACACTTTAGTAACATGAATTTACTGCAACATGAGTGTATATACGTGGTAAATTTTACGTTGCCCTTTGTATAAGAAAATATGAGTGGATTTTCGCATAATAGCGGTACGCGTTTAAAGGTTAACGTTCTAAAGAACTGAATAAATAAATTTGAATATCCCGGGGATAAGAAGAAACAAGTAGCTTCTTCTGTAAAAATCGGTTCTTATTAAGCGAAACAAAAGTTAAATGCAGCTACTGTATGTATGCCGCATGATGTATTAACGTTAAGAAGTACGGCGCTCGTAGCGAAGCGCTTCTTTGAAATCTTTCTTCCCCGAGATTCTACTCTCTTGGAGTTACTTCGGGGTAGGCTGCGAAAGGTAAGTCGAGCCTTCTTCGTGAAGCCGACAGTAATTTCGTGGAACTCTCTTGGGAGCAAAAAAAAAAAAAAAAAGAAAAAAATTACTTCGAACAGAAAACCTGCCTCCTGCACCCCTTTTATCGCGAGGGCCACATTCAACCACGATGTAAGCAAACTACCCTCCATCGTGGCTGTGAATCAACGTGTGTACAGAGGCACAAGTTCCTTAAATTACCTTAAAGTTCTTCGTGGATCGAGATAAATTGGGACGAAGAGAGAAGAGAATGGAAGTTTAATATTAAGAGGAAAGGATGTGTATTTTTTATCAATCCCTGTGTGATATCCACGGATCCGTGGCCAATGCCGTGATATATGTTGCGATATTGTCTGCGTTTGACGTATCCAACCAGCGAGGCAGCTTCAATTTGGTAAGACAGGCGTGCAAGTCGATTTCCTTGGTGTAACGTATCCCCAGATCTCACATATCTACGTGAGATATGACGATGCATGACTTCCTTTCTATATCGATGTGCACAAGGAAATCGAGTTTGCAAGTTAACGTATTACGTTGAAGAAAAGGGAGGAGAGGAGAAGCGGGAAGTAAAAAATTGACTCGCTTTCGAAGAAATTTAAATCGACGGGGAAACTGAACGGTCGAAGGAATATTGAAAATTCAACGGGCGAAAAATCGAGAGTGTAAATAAAAAGGATTAAAAATGAAGGAACAGGTAATTTTTAACGATATAATATAATAACTGAAAATAACGAAGGAAAAAGCGTTTTTGGAGAATGGGAAACGGGAAGATGCAAGTTTGAACTTGGTGCGGCCATTTGCATATTTCTGAATATATGCAGCAACATTTCGCCTTAACCCGAAACGAGGGTCCGGCTCGTAATAAGGATTGCATCATATTGCTCCCTGGCGCCTTGTAAAGCTTCCGTTCCGCGTGCACTAATCCTGTGACATCCCCAGTTAAGGATCGTTTCGCGTTACCAATGCCCCTGGAGAATCATTGGACACGTAATTGCACGTTAGTCGAGTTAGCCACTGATTTAAGGAGTCTAATGATAATTAGATCACAGATAGAGATAAAAAATAGTTTATACTATCTCTTTGCTCTCGATCTTTACATGTTCGCTTTAAATATTGATTCGTCGTAAACTAGCTCCATGTGGAAACACCTGAGTTGGCCTAAACTTTCGATTAGGAGATACATATGTATGATGGGAGGAGATAAGGAACTGGGTCGTTGCGGAACTGGCTGGAAAACTGGATAGATCGATTTCAAGCAGCTAAAACTTGCAAGGTGAATTATAAATAATTAAAATATTTGTCCCACCAGACAAAGATCCATTAAATAGTTACCATTAAGCATCAGAAAGCGAAATCTTTCTACAAATTTTATTCCTCTTAGGCTCTTATCTCTTAAAATAATCCCTCTTTTTCGACATTTCCCTTACCCGACCCGCACAACCAAACACGGCATAGAATCGCGATATTTCGAAACTCATTTATCTCAAAGCTCAGATTACCAACTCAATTCGTTTCGCCAACTCGACTCGACATTCGCTCCGAAAATTCAATTTCCCTCATTTTCCAGACTGGAAGTACCGAAACGTCGGCGTTTGCAAGAGATGCAACAAAGAGATCATAATGAATATGTTAAACTACGCGACTTCTTTGCAAATCTTTTCCTTCCTTTTTTTTTAAGAACACACCATCTCCGGTTGAGAAGCTTTTCATTTCTCTTGGCACAGCCGAGAAACGGAAGAAAGACGAGAAATCAAAAAGAAAAAAAAAAAAAAGGAAAGGAACAAGAGGAAACGTGCGGACGTGATTAAGCGTGGTAACGAAAACCAAGAAAAAAAAAGGGGGAAAGTGAAAAATGGAAGGGATGACGTCGCGTTAGAGTAATGGGATGGCAGACGAGACATCCTTAGCGGAGAATTCGCGTGGTAAATTATTTCTTGGTCGGTCTGGCTAATAGGCGGGCCGAAATTACGCGGCGTGGCACAAAGCGACCGCTTCGTTGTATCGGACAAAGGGAATCGAGATACGCGGAAGGGAAGGATCGCGAAAATTGGACGTGTTCCAAGCTGATTTTTTTTTCTTTTTTTTTTTTTACTGGTATCTCATCGCGTTCGCAACTTACGTGCAGGCGACACGACCGTGCACCCTTTTCATGGATATCGATACAGTACCCTCTCCGACAGTTTATATCGGCTGCTATCGAAACGGAAAATTTGCCACACTATGGAAATATCGAGTAACGGGGCTATTTCTGCACGCGTACGTCCGTTTTTTTTTCTTTTTTTTTTTTTTTTTTCAGTTTGCCAGTGGCACGGTAACAATGAATGTTACGATTGGGTTAAACGATCGATTGAAATCTCTGTGTGCTTCGATTTGTAATTTCTTTTTTCTCGTTGGTGCTTTCTCTCTCTCTCTCTCTTTCTCTCTCTTTTTTTTGATTATTTTTGTCGTTGCGGTTTTGTTTTGAAAAAAAAATAGGACGCAAAGGGAATATTGAAATGTAACAGAGAGGAATTCGTGATGAGAGGTTGAAGAATATATCAAAAATTGATTTATGATGTAAAAATAAATGAAAAAGTTATATTATGTCGCGTAATGTTTTCGTAGAATTTATTCATTTATTCATGGAATCGTTATAGTTCGAAGGAATACAAATATAAGCGATAATTTGGATTCTTATTTATGGAAATAATACTTTAAATTCATTGAAGATGAAGTATGAGTTGACGTAATCCGATTAAAATATTCAAATATTGATAGTGAGGCTATATATATAAAATATAATTAAAAATAAAACAAAATACATTTTTTATATAAATATTTTAATAATAAATAGATAATAAAAGTCAATAATATTTTTCTTTGTTTGTGTCGGTAAAACGATTCATCAGACCATCGATCGAAATGCGATAAAATATAACAATGAATTAATTAACCCGTCACCATGTCAATTAATCCATCTCTCTCTCTCTCTCTCTCAGCAAAGAAGCCATTAATACTTCGATAAAACGCCGCGGGAAAACGTTTCAAGCTTTACTGTGCCACACCGCGTCAATTAGTGGATCCCCTCTTCACAAGATGAGATTTTCTATCAAAAGCCATCGGATGTAAGAGCAAAGTATCGCAACCTCGTCCTTTGCCATCGTAATTAACTAATTGCTCGGGGTCAAAAGGACTCGTGAGATGTTCGATAACTACAATCCGTGTCTCTTTTTCACTCGTCAAAGAATCCTTACTAATTTTTCACCGATAAACCTTTCCAAGAATATAATCCAGAATAACTTTTACGAGGATCGTAGAATTGTTAAAACTTCTGTTGTTTTCTCCCAAAATAAATATATTTATTTCTGAAAAATATTCGTTCCAACGATTTTACTAATAACAGTCGAGAATTGATTTAAAGATTTCTTTGGTCGAACTAACTTCGATCTTTATTCAATCAACTGGTTCGCGTTCGTTACTAAAAAAAGAAATCCACTTGGAAAGAATTTTGATCGACTAAAAACAACAAAACGCGTGCACTCCATCGCATGCATTCCGAAAAACGAATTTTTTCCCTGCGCATACAAAGAAAAAGGAATTCCAAGGAAGCTTTGGGACGATCCCAAAGCTTTCAACGAAAGGATGATCCTTTGTCCTGCTCGCATATAGGTCAAAATGACATCGTCGAAAGCGTCGAATCAAAGGAATATCCAATAATTTCTATCGTAGAATGCGACCATAGCTCCGACACTGATCGACTCGAATTTTTTCCCCCTATTCGAAGCCTCGCTCAGTTTCCACGAGGAATACTCCCCTTTGCCTGACCAACTTCTGTCATCATGTGTTTGTGTTACATATCGGGATGAACGACAGATTGAGAAGGATTAAGGTCGATAAAAATACACGGAAAATAGAAGGATCGCTACGATTCGAGACCTCGTTTCCCTAGTTTTCCTGTTATTTTTCCTCTTCAATCTTTATCCGTACCTGCACGTTTCAACCAGTCACAGACGTGCTTCAACGAAATTGCGTCTATCTTTTAAAGCGTCGAGTCGTTCGAGAAATCTTTCTAACGGCCCCCTTATTCTTCGTCTAAAGGCCCTCAAAGCTTTCCTATCATTTTGCAAACTACCCATTCCCGTTTCACCCAACTCTGTCCCCTTTAGCTCTTTCGAGGCGTGCTCGACGTCGAGAGAGAGAGAGAAAGAGGCCAAAGACAGGTCGTCATCGACGAACTGGAAAGGTTCACGATTAAAGCATTCTTTCAGTTTCTCTCCATTTCTAGAACCGAATTTCCCTTCTTTCGTGCGAGGAAAAAGAGAAATTAATGCGTTCGACAAATCCAAGATCATCATCGACGAATTAAAAACATTCCCATTTTTCCAAACCATTCCCGAAGAAAAGAGTGAAACACGGTTTCGACAAGTTGATTTGTTCATCGATGAGGAGGACGCGAAAATGGGTGGTGATGATTTCGCGATTCAAGTTTTCTTTTCTCTTCTCTCCAAAGGGCAAATCATCCCCGAGGGAGGAATTTCGATCGAGCGGCACGAAAGAAAAGGACAGTGCAAGTTGGCGAAGCGAGTGGTCGAAGAGCACACACGCGGAGAAGGGTAGACGATACAACGACCTAGGCAACGAGAGTGCAACCCGTCGTTGCTTGGGGTGAGGGGGAGGGAAAGGTAAAAGCGAAACATCGTCGCTGGAAACTGGCGCCTTGCTCGCGAATAGGAAAGCGCCGCCCCGTGGAAAGAGGGACGCGGCTACGTGGTGAACGGAAGTGGTGGATAGAAGGGGGAGGGAGAGGGAAAAGTGGTGTAGCTCCGCGCGAAACCAGCCGACCTTCTTTCGCCCCCTCGCCCCGCGCGTGCATCGCGAATGCTCGAATGTTTGTATCGCGCGACGTGCGCGCTTCAGAACTAGCTCCGCGCGCACCAGTTACGGCCACTTTGTCGCCGTGTACTTTGGGAAATTTCCAGTTTCAACGTATACCATCCTCGCCTCTTGCCTCCTCTCCCGATCCAGCCAATGGTTTCGTCTGAATGGGTTGGGAGACGCGGGGAATTTAGGGATACTCGCAACAATTTCGCGATTTTGGCGCGGCTAAATGGTGGAACGACCTGTTCAAGGGGCGTGGAACGCGCGGGTTCCAAGGGAATCGAAACGCGTTTCGATTCCTTTCTCGTGGAATTTATATTTCGCGTAGAGTGGATGGATATGCTGGGGACACCCTCGATAGAAAACGCTGGACTAGAGATTTTACTTGGGATCGAAGTAAGATGGATATATTATCTAATAATAATAGAAATTTTGATGAATAATTTATCGTTATTGTTTTATTTTAAATTTGCGAGAAGTGGAATAATTCGAGGAGAGAAATTTTGATCGATGTATTTTTTAAAATAAAATCAAAAAAATATAATTGTTATTTAAAACAGCTTGGAATTAATAATTTTACTTCACAAAGAAAATACTCCTGCATTATTCTTTTTCTCTTTTCGTTTCAGAATTTCGGAAAGAATCGAATATTTCAACGAAGCTATAACTAGAATCGTATTTGTAAAATAAAAAAAAAAAAAAAGGAAGAAAGAAATCGCCCGTATCAAAATTATATCGCCAGGTATCGTAAAAATGCGAAGAGGGAAGAGTTACGTGTTTCCGGGAATTTAAAAAAAAAAAAGAGACCGGCAAAAAGCCGACACGGACCGACGGTATTCAAATCACGAGCCGCCATCGAATCCACGGGTAGGGGTGCAATAAAATTCCGGGCAAGTGAATCGAGCGGTTCGTGCAGCGACACGAAAACATCGAGTCCCGGGACTGGACGTTGGAATCAGAAGGCCATTTCCGGGAGGCCGCGGGCCACGGAAACTGAATGCAGTTCAGAAGTGCCACTTTCCTACGCGTCGTGGAATCCAATGCACCACGGTTCTTTGCGCCGCATTCAATCACGAACGACCCCGGCCAAAACTTGTATCGTTTCACCATTAAACGTTTCACGACGCGTTTCCATGTTTTGTGGAATCGTTACGCGCAAGATTACCCCCTTTATGCGTGATGATAACATCTGAAACAGATTTTGGGAACGATGATTGAGTGGATCGATTAATAGATAAGGATTTTACGACTTATTACGAAGATAAAATAGGATACCGGCAATTATGGGTAAATTAATAGGTATTCGAGAATTCTACGATTTATTGAGAAATAAAATAACCGTTTCACGGTTTCGAGATTGAAATGTGTCCTCTTAGAGAGAGAGTAGGTATTCTAGTATTTCGAGGAAGAGCAAATAAGATAGCAGAATTCTCGAGATATCTACTTGAACAAATTTACATCTCTATTCTTAGAATACTTAGTCTCTCATAAAAGTAATATCCTTAGTAATTGAGAACTTACAGTAAGAGATTCGTTTGTAACAACTCAGGAAAATTAAGAAAAATAAAATTATTGAATTGACATTACAAAAAAAAAAAAAAGAAACATTAACGGATAATGATTCGATGAGGTTCTTTATTATAATTTTTTAAGAATTTTTCTATCTCTGGCTTATACTGAGACACGGCTAAATAAACAATAAAATAATTTCCTCCTCCTCTTACTATTTTACACCATCATTCTAACCTTCCTTTTCTCTTTTTGAAAAATTTCACAGCCGTCCAATTCGACTTTATTTTCCGCCACGGCGAATTTCAAATCCATCCAAAATGTGCGTGAATTTCCAATAAAAACTTGGAGACTCAACAAACGGGATGAAATGGACCACCACCGTGGCATCACGATCAAAGAATACATCTCGAAACGAGCCGTCTCGGTTCAGGACATACGAAATTCCACAGCGTTTCCGCTGTTCCGATTCGACATCGAACGAACGTTAGCGGGAACGAAACGGGTTAAAAAGAGGGAAACCGTATTCCCGTGAAAAGGGATCCACGATCCAATTACCCCGTTTCCAACTAAACTCGCGTTCGTTTCGTTCGCCGTACGTACCAACGCCTCTCGCCAACGGATTACCTTACCCCTTCATCCCTGTTTGCACCATGTTTCACCCTCCCCTGTTATTCGCACACGCGACAAAGAAGCTAAGCAAACAAGTGTTCTATCTGTGGTGATGATGCGGATAAGCCCGCGGATGGCTTAAGATCGCGCGATACAGCGATTCAGCTTGCGGAAACGTCTCGCCCCCTCCACCCCTCCCCCACCTTGTTTGAACTTTGAACGCAGCAGCAGCGGCTCGATTGCGTGGACAGCGTGTTTGAGCAGTCGAGTATCGAGTATTCAAGGATCGAGGTGTGGAAATTGGTGTAGGTAGGATTGTTGCGTCGGTCGATGTAGTTGGATTGCAACGCGCGTTGATGCACGGGTTTGATAAAGTGATAAAGTGTGGATTGATGAGGTTTTATTGGGCGGATAAAAAGTACTTCGAGGACGAAGTGGGTAAAAATGGATATTAATATTTGGTCGAGACAGTTTGGAGAGGAGAATGAAATAAGAGTGCAATTTGAATTTTTATAGCATTTTATGTTATTAACGAGACAAAACTTTTCTTGTTTTCTATTTCGAAACGAGAAATCCTCGAGTTTCATCGTTTCCTTTCTACCATTCGTCTCGGATATATAATTAAAGTAAATTGTATTTAGATCTCTGAGAAGTTTGTTTAAAATTGCTAACTTAATTTAAATGGTAGATATTTTAGCTAAAGAGGTATAAACAAATTTAAATGTAACCATTAACGAAGTATAAAAGATATGGAAATTGAAGAGAATTTTCGAGGAAATACATCAAAATTAGAAGAGATTTTATTTCGTGATTTTATTTTAAATAAAATTTATAAGAAATATAATAACAATTGTGAAAACGATGAAAAAAAGTTTTTTTATTATCTTTGTAGATAAATATTTTCAAAAACAATTCAACCACTTGGCGCCACGAAACAACCAATGATCGTAGCCGCGGGGAAGCACAGATTTCTGAAAGTTTATCTCGTGTTATTCGTTTTCAACAACAACTAGCTCAAACCTTAGAACCGAAGTTATCGACAAAGATGAAGTTCATGCGGCTGAAATTTAACCGAACCACGCCTAAAGCGCGCCTCGCGGCCTTCCATCTCCAATTCAATGAACCAACTAACGTACTCTGATCAATCATTCAAATATCATCCCAACCGTGATAAATATCGAGTTTAAACATCCCCTTTAGCTTCGAACGCGTTAAAAATTAATTAAATTCCCTGTCAAATCGATCTTTCTATGCCATTATTTAGATACTCTTTTAAATAAAATAAAGCTGAATGGTTAAAGATCATGCATACGTGTATTCATTCTCAATTGATTTTTAAAAGATTTTTTTAAAAGATTACCGAAATTAAAATTTTTAGATGTTAAAGACTAGCGTTAAGGAAGAGAGAGGAAGAAAACAAATGGAAATCTCATTTCAAGATAAATAATCTTTATCCAGACGATTGTCTTATTTCCACGATAAAGCTAACTGCACAAGCGCTTAAACGAGATATGTTTAAATCTACAAAGTGGAACACGGTGAACAAAGCGGAAGCGAAACTTGTACTTTTAAACGATAAGATCCCGCATTCCATATAGTCAACGTTGTTTATGAAACAAGTTAAAACGACGCGGTATTTACGCGAGAAGAAGCGTGCGACGTTTAGATATTTAAAACGAGCGTGGTCCACGGAAAAGCAGATGGTTTTCCACGATTATGGTGTACGCCAAGAAAACACAAATATTATATCTTTTAAACGAGCCGCTATTTACCATCCTCGCGCTTTACCATCCTCAATTCGACTTACGAATGATAATAAAATTCGTACTCTTCACTCGAAACATCTTTCATTTATTGTAATAATTCGTTCCTTTGAAGGTAAAACGCAAGGATGCTTTGGTTCGAGTTTTAAAAGCTAATAATGTGAACCTTGGCAAATGCAATATCCCGAAACGCTATATAAACCGATTTTTAAAACAGTTTTCCATTCTTATTATTATGGTTTTGAAGGAAAAACTGAAGTACGTGCGAAAATTAATCCAACCGAGTCGAAAACATTTTTTTACCGAGCGACTTTAAAAGAGAAGGAAATGTAAGAATATACGATCATGATCGAGTAACTGAACCATTACACGCATAATTACGTATTATCATGATAAGATTATTATTGGAATTGATCAGTTTAACCTCTGTATAATTATTATATTAACGGAAAAAACAAATTTATTCACTTCCTCTTTTAATTAAGATCTTTCTGATATTCTTCGTGTATCTCTCTTGATTACATCCTACTGAAATTTAAAAGAAAAGAAAAATCACGAGAATTTGAAAATTATTTCGCCTACTATACGAGTATTCAAATATGCATGTATCGTCTACGTGAAAGAGAAGACGTGCAAGTTCACGTGGAAAGAACATGCTCAACAGCCTCTTACTCCACTTCCACGCGATACGTCGAGCTATTAAGTCGATTTATTGTTTGCTCGTTTTATTAGCCGACAGCTTGATGCGCTTTTCCTTTATGCATTTATTATACAACGACTCTATTCATTACTCCACATCGAGAAATTCCCGGCACGGAACCGACGGCTCCATTATTCCTCGCACGGCCGCCTCTCAACTTTCGCGGTTTTTCTTTTTTTTCTTTTTTTCCGTGAAAATAAGATAAATAAATAAATTCCATTTCCCGATCGTTGCATCGTTTCCTTGACCGTTCTTCCTCTCCCACAACGATCGCGATATCCCCCATCTCGTGGATGGAGGAAGGCAAGAATCGTTAATCGATCCGATCCGTTTTTCGGTGATTAAACGACGATATCCGGACGATTCGATCGAGTATCGCCGATCCAATTTTCCGAATCGTTCGCGGGGAGAGGGGAGGATCGAACACGCGAGGCGGCAAAACCCAAGTTCGATTACGAAAGTGCATCACCTCGCCTCGATGTATCACCGATTCGATCTTAATTGCCTTTTCAATCCCGGAATGTTCATTCGGCTATCGAAATTTCAATTAAAATCATCGTCCTTCCGATTACGCGGAACAGTTTCGCCCCTCGAATCAACCACTATCCGCTCGCGTTCTATGGGTTTACCTGAGATAATATCGATTTAAGTAAACGAGATTCGTATCCATTCATCCTTATTTTTTTTTTTTTTTTAATGGATAGTAATATATCACGAGAATGATTCGAAGAATGATTCGTACGCAATGAATTTATTGCGATTTATTAACGAGGGGTAAGGACAATTGAACGATGTATGTGAAAGAACAATTGGAATACTTATATGAATTGTACAAATTGGTGAATTACCGAGAATATTATACATTCAAAAGTTAAATGAATCGATTCCATTTAGGAAAAAGAATCTAACTCTTTTGAAAAATATATAGTATGATCCTGGATGAATGAAAATTCCTTTCTTTGGAATTTAAAGTCACTCCAATAAATATGATATTTCTACAATATTGTATAATGACGTTTACGGTTTATATTTTTAATGATGCAACATATCGCGATCGTGAGATATTTTTACGTGAAATACAAGGAAACCGAATTGCGAGATTATGTCCTATTGATCTCATCAAACCTGATACGATCAAATTCTTTTTTACGAAGAAAAAGATGTAATAAAATACAAAAATATTTCTGACATAAATATAAAGATTTATTCAAATTTCATTTCGACAAATTTTTTCCTACGATGAGTCTTCGAGAGTCGGCATTCAAAGATTTTATTTCCTTTCAAATTGCTCCAAATAACTATCATTACAATCGATAAGTATACGTGTAACTACACGAGGGTGTTGGAAAAAGATTTAGGGTTTAATGGAGCAACTCTATTTCCGACGTGAAACAGGCGGCTTGCTGTTAACCTCGTTAGCGAATCGTCGGTACTATTAAACGAGGTCGCTCGCGGGGAGAAGCTTTCGTTTGATTCGCGTGAGCAAAAATACACTCGTGGGAAGGTAAACGGCAAGAAACTTCTACCACGATTACGCCGTTAACCTTCGCGCTAACTCTTTGACAACGCGAAGCGCATTTTGCACTTACTTTTTTTCTTCTTTCACGCTACTTCTTCATTCTCACCTTTCTAAATCGTAAATTTTTCGAAACGAACGATCGTGACGAGATTTATAAATATTCCATACAGAGTATTTTATTTATCTTGGATTCCTTAATCAGTGAAAGTAAATAAATATATTTACTTCTCGATAAAACGAATGTTAAATTTTAATGAATCGAAACATATAACAAGAAAATATTTTTGTGCAAGTTTATCAAATTTTACACAAAGAACAGAATATTAAATTTACTAACACTCTTTAAAGAATTATCCTCAAATTTCTCAAAATTCTCATTTAGAGGTCGATGTATTATTTGTAAAATTTACCTATCAAACAATAAAATATACAATTGCTATCTTTTTATCCTTATAAATTTTTTTTAAAAAGTTCTTTGAAAAAAAAATTTATAAGGATAAAAAGATATTGAGGAATGATAATAGAAAGATAAATGAAAGAGCTCGAACAGCGAGAATTCCTATGATATGGTATGATAGATGAATGAAACAAAATCTTTAATAACACTTCTCTTTTTACAGTCAATGATTCAAGTTTCGTCATATTACGCATGCCTCGAATTACACGATGAATCAAAACCAGTTCACCGTTTCATACACGATTAATCTCCGATACGAAAACGCCTCACGCACTTTTCATTAGAAATAATCCAAATTGATTTCCTCTCCAACGAGGCTAATCAACATTCTACATCTTATCTCATGTGGATAGAATTCTAAACAAGTATGACGTAAGTACCGCAAACGACATTCTTACATTATCGTGGAAATATATTCAATAAATTATTTATAAATCACTAATTATACTGTTATGCTTTTTATGCTATTAATTCTACTTATAAAATTAATCGACGACTGATAAATTTAATTTTAGTAATATCAGTGAATCTTATGTAATGTTTAATACCCGTTTTAATTTATTTGTTCGGAAAAAAGTCTCTTTAAAAAATAATTATATTTAATGTAAAAAAAAAAAAAAAAGATTTTAAAGATTTCATTAAAAAATTTCATTAAAAAAGATTTTTTTTAATGAAAGTATAAATCCAGAAATTTCTAGCAAATTATAATTCACGATTGTTTTTTAAATCGTTGGACGTGCACAATTCATGATTTATGAATGATTTCGATGAAATTCCGACTTGTTTAAATATCTTTAATAACACGAAGGAGTTAAAATCTATTCTTAGGTACACAAAACGCGCAATATTGCTGATGAGCAACTAGATATTTTCGTGTGTTGCAAACATTTAAATATTATATAAATCTAGTAATATTATCAGACGCCTGGAGAATTCTAACCAGACACTTGCGAAATGTAATCATCTTCTAAATAGTTTTATTACTCTGTATTACAAATATTACATATTCACATCTAAGAAATTCAATATATAAATTATTTTAAACTATTATCTATCCATTTACATGCTGTACATAATTTAAATATTATTCGTGAATGATTTATATTTAAATTTAAATTTCAGGATAATTATTCTTTTTTCTACGTTTCCTAGTCGAACGTCCTAATTCCACGCACATTATATCTTGCTACTCTTTTAAACTTTTGTAGCCGAAGCAAAACAAAATCCCAAAGTGTGCAACTGTCTACGATTCCGTAAAAAAAAAAAAAAAAAATTAAACCTATCTATGATTTTTGGAGCACGAATGCATTACGAGAGGGTGTAACCATCCGCGTTGTGTGCTCGCGTGCACTTCCTGATTTATGGACAAACTCGACGACCACAGGGGCTGTATCGCGTTCAAATATCGGAAACCGGTCCATTGTACATAGTCGAATACGTGTGTTGACGATTCAAAACGCACGTCTATGTATTCACAATATAATATTTTACCGAGAATGCTTTATGTTTGGCCAATTAAATTTCCATAAATGAACGAGAAATAATTTCTAATTATAAAATAAAAATATATACAAAATTTTAAGAGTTTCCTTTCCATTGTATTAATTTAATCCCCCCTCCCTCCTCCCCCTCTTCTTCCTCTTTTAATTTTCAACTATCGACTTATGATTCAATTGCAACAAAAATTTCAAGCGACAATTGTTATCATTTAATTCTTATCCAACAGGGATGAAGTAAGTTTTGTTGGGAACGAAAGACGTATCATTTAGCCGATGTTCGAGATAATGAAATTTAAATGAAGCACCCAGGGGTAAGCGCGAATGTTCCAAAATTTCCATAAAGTTTCAACGGTACGCTGGTGCGCACGCGTAGTAACTTTGCAGGAAAATTCGTCGTCGGAAATAATTTTGGATTTACAAGTATGACACGTGTATTCATGTTTCTTTTTTGTTTCCCTTTATTTTTCGCTATTTTTCTTGTTTCTCTATTTCATTCCTTTTTTTTTATTTTCATAACTGTTCCGTTTTTATTTTAGTCGATAAAACGCGGTTCCGTAGTCGTGTCATTATAAAATGTCGATAACGTTCAAAACAATCATTCAATTGCATTACAAATAAAGCATTTTCGGTAAAATATTAAAATACATTTTAATTATTTTATGCTACATATATAACATAAATTCTATTATATGAAACACAAAAAAAAAAGAATAAAAATATTTCAAAAAAAAATAAGAATAATAATATTATGATACACGTTATTCTGTACTAAATTTTATAAAATAAAAGTTTCAACCTGAGTGAAACTTTTTTTTTATAAAATTACATAATGTATGATATTCATCTACAAAAGTTATCTATCGTTTGAAAATATAAATTTAAATATCTAGTAATTAGTTTTTTCTGTAAAAGATCGCATTAATAGAATATAATTGAATAATATTACATATATAATATAATGTAAAAATATATGTTTAAATTATGTAAAAATTCTTTTTTACAACAATACATATATATAAAAAGATGACTTTGAAGAGGAAACTACTAATGAATCGCCATAAATGACAATACGCGTAACCTTGAACTACACTTCCCAACGAAAACGAAATAAATAATGATGGATGAATATGATAAGAAATACGAATTGAATTTTAAGATATATTTTGACTAGAGAAATATGCATATATGTGTAAATGAGAGTTATTTATTGAGAGACGAAATTCACTCCCGCAATTAAAAAATGTTGTTGGCATTTGTGACATAACCTATCTTTTTCCTTTTGACGATATACTAATCACAAAAACCCGCGCCTATTCTAAATAATAATCACGTTTTACTTGAACAATTTCTAATATAGATTTGCAAATAAGATTTTATTAAAATCTAAAGATTTAAAATCATAAAACAGAAGCCAAGTACACGCGACTCATACGCGTGGTATGGTCATTGACGCATCAGGTGTCAGTCACCTCGAAAGGGTACGCGGTCTCACGTGTGCGCCTTGTACGATCGTCCTCAAGAATAATATTGACGCATGTATCATGATTCTAGCTATTTTCTACTATATGTTTTTGCGCAGCATTTTATTTGTATATATCGAACAACATAGAATTAAAACTCACCAGTTTTTCGTGATAAACGTATCGTGGTGGATTCTTCTTGCTCGTCCTTCGTCGTTCTCTTGCTCGTCCCTCTTTACCTTTCACTGTTTCGCAACGTGTCAGCAGAAGAATTGATCAAACACTAGATTTAGAATAGTCACTTATCACGAATACCGTGCACGAGATTCACTATGATAAAACTAGTAAAGGCAGAGAAACATCGTACACTCGTACCGGTACAAACACACTACGAAACGCGGTACGAACACGACTGCTCCATACCGTACCATGGATCAGCTGCTACTATGGCAGCGCTACCACGGCATACGGCACGCGCGAGAACTAAGTAGTGGGGGAAGGGCGGGAACGCGCTAGTCAAGTGTAATATTGGTCGCATTTCAAGGTAGAGACTAAATCGAAGAATGCAAATAAAAACGACTTTAATCGCAAATATTTTATAAATTTGTTGATTAATAAAAAAAAATAATAATAAAAAAATATTATTACATGATAATATTTTCTCTAATTATTTTAAACATAAGGATTGGTCTTTATATAATAAATAATTATTTTTTTAATTATGAAAAATATGGAATTTATAAAAAAAAAAATAAAAATTCTTTGGATTGTTATAAGAAAATCTGTTCATCGAAATATTTTCTTATATATATTCAAAATTAAAATCGTTTTTATGACTCTATTATAAAATATATAATTTATTAATGTGTGTGTGTGGAAAAATTCAAACTAAAATGTAAAAAATATGAAATACTAAAATATTAAAAAGCGAGAAAATTAAAAAGTATAAAATTGCAAAATTAAAATTAAAATAATAACAAAAATCAAATAAAAAGTAATAAAATTAAAATTGAAAAACTTGAAAATGTAAAATGCGAATTCAAAAATCCTAACCTAAATCATAAAATAAATAATAAATAAATATTAATGTTCACGAATATCAAAATATTCATAATCATTATGCTTGTTATAAATATATTATATTTAAAAAAATAAGTCATTTATGCATGTGACTTACCATTCGTAGATAATGGCACAGCAACAGCAATAGCAATTTCTTGTCCGTTCATAATGATAATAAAATGTACTAACACTCATAAATGAAATCATAAAACGCGCGAAATTTTCGTCACTATTTTTTTGTTACACTCGCGAATGAATGTACTTAAAACACTTGCGAATAAATATACATCGCGTAAACATAAATAATATTTTACAAATATAAATCAAGATAAATATTTTAAATGCAAAATATAATTAAATTATACACGAAATTATACGCACACGGTTTCGACACGTCTGAACAATACAACGATCGAAGCGAAACTGACTGGTGACCGGTAATCGTATCTCGGCGGATAAAGTCGAATGTCGAATGTTTATATATTTCGAAGCGTTTACAAGGTGATTTATATATTATATTTCAAATATGAAATATGAAATATTTAAATATTATAATTTTTAATATTTTATTAAAATTAAAAATTACGCGCAATTTAAAAAATATTTTATATTCGGAAAAATGTTTACTTTATATAATTTTTAATAAAATTTTTATTCATAATTTTTTTTAAATTTTCGTTTTCTTTAATTTTTTTTTATATGCGATAAATGTGAATATTTTTTATTCTATAATTCTAAATATTTATATCATAAAAAAGATAGATATTGTCTTTATAATTTTTTATAAGATAAATATTTTAGATATATACGATATGAATATCAACTATCACAGATAATCATTTATTATCTTTGTTACCTTATTATTTTTACAAAATATTAAATTTATTACAAATATATATAAATATATAATATATATGAATTATTATTAAGTGTATATTAATTACATAAAGAGATACTATCACAGACGAATATTATAAGTTGTAATAGGTAATGTAACTTTTTATAAAATTATTTTTTTTTTGTTAATAGTATAATTTTTAAATTTTTTGTTTAATATAATAAATTTTACTTGTAGTTTTTTTCGCATGAATTTATCTAAATATAAAGATAAGGATTTTGATTCTTTTTTGAAGATTCTTCATTTGGTTGCTAAACTGCATGACATAACCTAACATTTTGTAGAAGGTGTTAGAATTTTCCATAAAATAGCATTGAAATAAATTAAAATGGCTTCTGATTCGAAAATTTTATGTTTTCAACATTGCTGTAGAAAAAATGTATTTTGTAAAAGTGTTCCAGAAATATGTCCAATTTGTCATGTACAAATTATAGATTATAAAATAATACCTTTCCTTATTCCATATCCTTATAAAAATGCAGCATATGAACCACATTCCATAGTTGTAAAACCAGCTCATGGCAATTTTTTGAATGATTATCATATTGTAAATGATTTACACATAGGAGTAACAAATTCAGAAGGAATTGTTTTTGAATATGACAAAGTTGGTTTAGTAGTAAATGATTATTCAAAATGGATGAATTGTATTGCAATAAATATAATTCCTTCATCTTGGATCAATCATTGGAATGAAACACTAAAAATAATGATAAAAGATCCAAAATGGAAATCTGAAAATTATGATGAAGTTTCAATGAATTGTTTTAACTTTGTCATAGAATTTATAAATAACTTAAAATATGTAAATACAAATTTTATAGATAAAGAAACTATATGTGAAAATTTAATATTACCAAAACTTGGAGATGCACTTACATATAATTCTTTATTTATGAAATTAGAAACTACTGAATTTTTTATTTCTTAAAAAAATCCTACATTTTTCTTTATATAAATAAATATATAAATTCCTTTTTTTTGTTATATTACTATTTATGTATTTATTCATTTATATTTTAAAATTATATAAATATATTATGCACATATTATATAGATGTATATGTAATTATTAAAATAAATAATTTAATAAATACTTAATAGAATTATTTATTTCTTTTATCCTAGGATACTTTGATAAAATGGTAATGATAAAATGATAATGATTTATAAAAAGATTGGACTATCTTCATTAAACAAAATTTATAAAAAAGAATTTCTTTATTTTCTAAGAAATATTTCATTTAACAATGATCAACATAAATTTGATGTTATTATTATTGGTGGTGGACATGCTGGAACAGAAGCTTGTGCAGCAGCTGCTAGAATGGGAGCAAAAACGTTATTAGTCACTCATAAGAAAAGCACAATAGGTATAAATTTATTTTTAATTGTTATTTTAATATTAAAGATTATTGAATAAAAATTTACATTTTTATAGGAGAGATGTCATGTAATCCATCCTTTGGTGGAATTGGAAAGGGAAATCTTATGAGAGAAATAGATGCTTTAGATGGTATTTGTTGTCGTATATGTGATCTTTCTGGTATTAATTATACAATACTAAATAGATCTAAAGGACCAGCTGTGTGGGGTTATAGAGCTCAAATTGATCGTAAATTATATAAAAAACATCTACAGGAAGAACTTTTTAATACACCTGGTTTGCAAATATATGAATCCTCTGTAGAAGATTTAATCATACATGGAGATTCTCCAAGGTGTTGTGGAATAATTCTTAGTATGTTTATTTTTGAATTGGATTATTGTTGTTTAATATTATTAATTTAAAAAAAATAAAAAATTTATAAAAATCATATTATAGAGAATGGAACAAAAATTTATAGTGATGCAGTTGTTATAACAACGGGTACTTTTTTAAAAGGACAAATTAATATTGGTTTAGAAAAAAGACCTGCTGGTAGACTTGGGGATGAACCTAGTATTGGATTAGCAAACACATTAGAAAATATTGGATTTAGAATGGGAAGATTAAAAACTGGTAATTATATTATATTTTATTATAAATTTCAAAATTTACTTATATTGTTTTTAAATATCTTTTTAGGTACACCACCGCGAATAGAAAAATCTACTGTAGACTTTTCCAAATGTGATGTCCGTCTTCCAGATAAAGTCTCTACACCATTTTCATTTATGAATGACACTGTCTGGTTGCCTGTAGAAAAACAATTAAATTGTTACTTAACATATACAACGAAAGAAGTAGAAAAAATTATAAAAGATAACATGCATTGTAATTTACATGTTACGGAAGAAATATGCGGACCTAGATATTGTCCAAGCATAGAAAGCAAAATTCTCAAATTTAAGGGACATGAGCATCCAATTTGGTTGGAACCAGAAGGGCTAGATTCACCTTTAATATATCCTTCTGGATTATCATGTACACTTCCAGCAGAGAAACAAGAAGAACTTATTAAATGTATTCCAGGATTAGAAAATGCAAAAATGGGTAAAATTAATTTTCTGCATTTTAGAATATCTCAAATACAATTCTATATTTTATATGCAATATAATATTCTAATATAATTTTATAATTTTATATATAGTGAAACCAGGTTATGGAGTTGAGTATGATTATATTGATCCAAGAGAATTAATTGTTACACTAGAAACTAAAAAAGTTCCAGGATTATTTCTTGCTGGACAGATAAATGGTACAACTGGTTATGAAGAAGCAGCTGCACAAGGAATTGTAGCAGGTGTTAATGCAGCAGCTAAGGTTTCTTTTTATAGATTTTTATAGATTTATATATTTATGTATTTATGTTATAGATTTTTCAAGTTAATAACGAAGAAATTCGTTCTTGTTTCTTGTTAAATATTTATTTAATAGGTTCTTAATAAAAAATTATTAATAATAAGTCGAACGGAAGGTTATATCGGTGTTTTGATCGATGATCTTATTACACAAGGAACAAATGAACCATATAGAATGTTTACTAGTCGAGCCGAATATCGATTGATTCTACGACCAGATAACGCAGATCAAAGACTTACCAAAAAAGGATATAAAATTGGTTGTGTGTCTGAAGAAAGAATGAAAAAAACAGAAATAATTTTATCCAAATTAGAAGAAAGTATACAATTGTTTAAAAATGAAGTTCATTCTGATTTAAAGTGGAAAAATTTACTCGGTTTTAAGCATACTAAAAATACTAATGTTCAATCCGCTTTTAATTTGTTACGTAATAACGAGATATCCATCGATATGATTATTAAAGTGCTTCCGGATCGATTTGGACATCTTGCGCAGGATTCAATTATTTTAGAAAGATTAAAGGTTTGCAAAAGAAACATATATAAATATTTTTAAATAAATACAAATTATAATTGATTTTTATGATCATAAAATACAGATAGAAGCATTATATGCAGCGAGTATTAAAGGATTGCAAGAAGAGATCGATGAAATTCGTAAAAACGAACAAATGATCATTCCATCATCTATCGATTATAACATGTAAGTTTAACTTAAATTAAATATGAAATAAAAATTGATATCTATTAAACATAAGTATCTTTTTTAATAATTAATTGTATGTCTTAATATAGGCCTCAACTAAATTTATCCTTAGAGGAAAAAGAAAAGTTCTTAGAATTAAAACCATATACAGTAAGTATACAAAAAAAAAGAAATATTTTGGATAGCATTTTTTCTTATTATCATTGTAACATTATCTATTATTTTATCTTTTTAGATTGCTGCAGCTACTCGAATTTCAGGAATTACTCCATGTGCTATTTTGCGATTAATACATTACATAAGAAAAAATGATCTTACTATAAAATAAAATATGAATAAAATAAAAATATATTTAATTTAAATAAATAGTTTAATAAATTTTATTTGAAACAAAATAAAAGTATTTATTAAAATTTTGCCTTAAAATCGGAAACAATCCAAATTTTTATGAAATTATTCAACCGTAACCGTTCAATTTATATTACTAAAGACAAAAAATTATTACCGCATTGTTTAATCATTATATATTATAAATCAATTATTATATTATATTCTTAAATAGAACTTATTTATTAGATAAAAATTATCGAATCTGTACATTTACTCAAGCATTAAAACAAATAATTTATAAAATTACTAATAACTTGGATATCAATATAAATTTTGTCTGCATACAATTCGTATAATTTCGAATTTATGCAAAAGAGGCAAAATTCAATCGTAGTTATTTGTAAAATTCTTTTGTTTAATAAAGTAAAATAATCTAACTTACTATGCAGTTGTAGTTTCCGTTTTGGCTAACGTAACTAATGTCCGAGTTACATAAGAGACAAGTTGCTTGATTGAATTAGGAAGGGTTCGTTCAGCTTCAAACTTCTCACTACTAAATTGATGAAGCATACTCAAAGTAAACGTTATTACAAGATTACTAGCGTAATCAATTTATTTGTTGAAAACACGTGATATTTTCGCGTTGTTTAAAATTTTAGCGGGAACTCATGATATTTTAAGATCGTATAAAATGAGGGTTATTTTAATTTACATATGTACATATATTTCTTTTAAAAATCTTAGGATTAAAAATCTAAGATTCATTTTTTTTTAGAGAAAGAATAGAAAATGGAATAATGAAAGAGTGTAAGTAGTATTAAGGATTTTTACTTCATATATCAACATACATATATTATATGTATATATGTGTAATAAATAAAATTGAATTTTAATCACACGTTTAATTTTTATCACACGTTCACGTACCAGTATAAATATGTATTCTATTTTAATATACGTACATATATACTTTTTTGATATTTCTTTTTGATAATTATTTTTATATTTTTGTTTTAATAAACGATAAAATTAGTAATATACTGATAAATTTTGCAGAACAATTATAGCCAAAGAAAGCAATTAATGAGAGAAAATAAAGATAGGATCTGACGTATTTCTAGAAAATTAATTTAATACTTAAGAGATGACGTTGATTTTCAATTCTTGTTCTACTTTATCCTACTTGAAGAGATACTTGAGTAGATTACTTGAATAGATTAGAGATGGCGCTAATAGTCAAATCTTATTCTATTTCTATCCTACTCTCACTATCTTTTATCCTTTCTTTCTCTGTTTCATTTGCGGCACTCTAGAGATGGCGCTGATTTCCACATTTTTAATTTATCTCTGTCCTTTTTCCACTATATTGCTTTCCTTGTTTATACTTTTGGCGCGTGATTATAAACGAGATACGAGACGTCAATTGAACACACTTTCATCGTTTCTTTTTCAAAACTACAATATTTCTTAACCTTCAATGTAAAAAATATGGATTTTTATATTCTCGGTTTAAATTTCGAATTTATATTATATTTATATATTTTTATATATATTATATATATATTTTATATATTTTTTATAATGAGACCTTAAAAACGATAAATATAAAATGGATAAGTATATCAATTTCAATCATATCAAATAATCAAAAAAGCATATCAAGTAATTAAATACTTACGAAAATGATTAAAACAAGTTTAATTCTTGTAAATATGACAGCACAAAGAGTTAAGTAAGTAAAAGATAAAAATATAAAACAGGTAAATACATCAAATTCTAGAAAATTTTCACATACCATCTTTTTTCAGATTATATTTCCCTAAAAAATTCTTGCTCCTCTCATATATCTCAAGAATCTGAGAAAAATTTCGTTCTTTTCCAATTATATCTCGTAATAAAAAAATTGTAAATTCGGACAAAAGTTTTCTCTATCAGAAATTTCGATTTTACGTTAGACGAATGTAATCCGAGAAGAGATGGCACACGAAATTTTTCTATTTTCAAGAATAAAAATTTTGCACGATTTTTCATAATCCGTAGTATGCATTTATAATCAATATATGTATACGAATATTTTAATACATGTTCAAAAAAAGAAAAAAACGATTTCCAATGTATATGAACAGGGTTAGGATTATTGGATAATAAATCGAAAAAATTCGAAATGGAAACAGAAAGTGTACTAACAGTTATCATTTATTACCATTAGTGCGATAGTAAATACTGTTACGATACATTGTACAGGAATGGTGTACGATTGGCCGTAGTACAGGGTCGTTGTAATCATAAATTTCTCTACCATGGTAATCCGGCTGTTCTCTCTACACGGTTCTCTAATCGAGCCAAGACGAGCTCGCCTCTAATACTCTCGACGAGTTAATACTATTGTCTCTCAATAATAGCCTCCAAAGAATCAACCACTTTCCACCCGATGTAACAGTTTCCACGATAAAAACAATTCTTTTCGCTGCCTTTCTCCCTAAATCGCGGTAAAAAATATACAAAAAGTGACGAACTATTTTGGCCAAATTTACGAAATCATTCGCCTCGCCAAGAATCCAATATCGAGTCGAGCATATCGAATCAAGTATTATGATCAACGACGCGTTTCTTTTTTTCAATTCCAACATCTTTCATCGATAGAAAAATTTCAAAGACTTTCCAATATATTCAACTGGTCACGATTGCGCATACCGAATGCGTTTCACCGCGACTTGGAACGTCCTCGATGTTAAATTCAACATTGGATTTTCCGCGCTGCGAATGCACGCACGTAAATTACGCGAAGGCACGCGGTCCTCAATAAGCGTCTCTCCACTTGATCGTGAGGATTTTCTCCCGTAACGATCGCCACGGTCGTTATCTCTTTTCGACGTTCTCCTTTCGTGCCCTCGTCGTGATTCACGTGTTCTCTTCTTAATTCTACGTTTCTCTCTATACTGGCAAGCTACCGTATACCGTATATATATATACATATATACGTTTTTACGTGTACTTATGTATGTGTATACTATATATTATACGTTCCTCTTATTGTTCATACGCCAACAATGACTACTCCGAATAAATTAATTTTAAGGCTACGTTGTTCCTCTTATCTCGTATATTATCTTAACTACGTAACAAATTATCATCGAATATCATACGTTGAATGTTGAATTAATGTACATCGAAATCCGTCTTACGATCATGGCTTACGTAGAACCATTTTTATAATAATTGTTCGCATATATTTTTCTTGAATCGGTCTTACGCGACGGATACGAATAATAACTTATATACGTATCTACCGTGCTTACTTATAATTACATTATTTTAACATAATGAATGGGAGAAATGTTATCTACACGAGGAGATGCAATGGGGCAGGCAACCGAAAGACAGCGTAACAGCATTTGACGACGGCAACGGTTGTCGATTGGCCGAGAATTCTCTATGCAATTGATCTTTGAACGCTCGAATCGATCCAGATATAACGCGGAATAACACGACGGCCTAGTTCGTTCTTGCGACGATCACATTATTGGACAGAATGGAAATTTTACAATTGTCGCCGGCTCGTTACGCGTTCGTCCGCCACCGATTATACACAGCAAGGGATTTATAACAAAGTTAATGCTCGTTAATGCGCTAATTACACTGTGCCGTTCACACGCTCGCATTGACACGCAATTATTCGATATGTGCACGCATGCACGACACGCACGCTACGTGGACGCGAACGTTGACGAGGTATCGTACCATCTCCCGTTTCTCCATTATTCGAAAAAAAGTGCGAAACTTCGACAACTTCGTTCCACTCCCCACCATCCATACAACGAGAAAAAGGAACTAATATGATTTTAGAGAAACTATCCGTCCCTCTGCGTTCGAAGATCCATCGTACAGGTTTGATCAGAAAGCGGTGCACGAAACGAAAAGATTTGTATTTTAGATGTTATTATCGAGGAAACGAAGGCAAGAGTGTTATATATTCGATTCAGAAGGAAGTTCGTATTTGAAAAACATTGTCGAGTATCTTCGCGGAGAGTTGGGATAGTTTCGGTTTAACGTGAGCGAAGGGTACATGGCTCAGTCTCTTGAATGCACCTGAAGAAACAATGACGATGATTACTCTACTCTCGTTCACGTGTCGAGAAACTACGCGAACGTGTGGTCTAAAGAATAGCAAACTCGAGTGCGAGGTACCTAACTCTACGTGAGACGGTTTTTATACGGTGCGTTCTATCGCACCCGGCGATTTCCCATGACATTCGTATTGCTTTTCGAAAACGAAAATAATATATTGACGTTTTGGAAAAGATTAAAAAGAAAAAAAAAAGAAAAAAAAGAAAAATCGAACGTCGATTATATACGTAGATTAATAAAATAAAATGGACTAATGTACAACTATGTATATATTCGAAGGAATAAGCTAAAACTGTGAACACTTAAACTCTAGATACTCGAATAAAAACTTAGAAATAATATAAATAATGGATAGACTATTATTACATGAATTTACCAGATTCATATAAATCTAGTTCTATCGTATTACGAATCGATGCTTCGCTTCTTCGTACAGAATAGCAAGCGTGAGTGTAATTAATTAATTCACGATCACAAGTTGAATGAATCTGTGGAGGAATGTCATCGGAAGTTACGCCGGAAATCGCGTGGAGAAATAGCAATCTCGCGTTGTACACGCGATGAGAGGAGAACCGAGAGGGATACGGTCTCCGCTTGTTTCTCCATTGTATACAATTCGGCACGTTGAACACCATGTTTGGAAGGCATTTCAGAAGGCATTGAATTCCTAATGTGTATTGTCACGAGTTGTCGTCCATTATGCCCTGACCTACCTACGTTTGACTTCGTGAAAACGTGACTAATCCGTACTTAAAAAAAAAAAAAAAAAAAAAAAAAGAAATTGGCGATCATTCGAATTTAATCGATAATTTTTCAACTCGATCTCTATATAAGTATCATCTATATAAAATCATGTTCATGCGGTATCAAAGTATAAAAAAAGAATATATCGTTTGTTCTAAGCAAAACGAACGAAAATGTTCGTTGTGCTTGCGATCGACGTAACAATGTAAAGGTTTATCAAAATTTTTTTTCCGCAACTCGATTTGAAAATAAATCCGTGGCTTCGAGTCTTCTCGAATTTGAAATTGAATTCTGTGGCAGTGAGAATTACTTTCCTTCGAGTTTTCTTTCGTAGTCCGTTGCCGAGATACTGCGATCCAAAGGAGGTTATAAACAGTACTGATCGACGAGAAGAGTAAATCTGTATCTCTGAATATCTCTGTCTATATAAAAAAGAAAGAAAGAAAGAAAATAATTGAAAGAATTTAATTGAAGATGACGTGCGACCGAAATGAACGACGTTATAAGACTTCGAATTCAACGCGTTAAATGGTAGCTGTGATGGTAACGGGCCACGGTGCCAATGCAAATTTATGCTAAAGGAAATTGAAGAGCGATCGCTCGTGGCTCCAGGCACGCTCGATGAATAACGAAGCGGGGCGAGCCTTAGAAGAAAGCACGGAATTCATCGTTCGTCCTTTCTCGACACACCGTGGTTGCAAACACGGGTCAAGGCCATCCACGTTCAATTTCACGACCGAGCGAGTCGCGTCCATCGTTCGCTCGCAAATCGAAATTTTCAATTTTCTCACGATTGTTCATCACGATTGTTAAATTTGTCTAAAATCATCGGCGTCACACCTCTGCGAATCGCAGAAATTGAAATCGTAGGCGAAAGTGCGACCGAGTCGTCGCGTAAAACCAAAGCAAAGCAAAGCGAACTGACGAGAGAACCGACTCCTTTCGATCACCAACTATATTAATATCGATGATCCCTTATTGTCGCGAGGGGAACAAAAATTCGACCGTAACCGCGGTCGATCTCGTTGCACTTGCCTGGCGCCATTTATTAATATCGAAACAGCGCGTCTCGTATCGGCCGCACATCATCTCGTTAACTTCGTTCATCTGCGCGTAATCGAAGTAATCGGTCGATCGTAACGTATGATAAATCATTGTGTAATCTGTGATAAATCGTTCTCGTTTTCGCAATTCAGTTTACAGTCTCCTTTTCTCTTTTTTTTTCCCATTAAAAACGAATATCGGCCGATTATCAATGACGTGAACGATTCTACAACTGTGCTCGATTTTTTTCAATCGAAAAAACGAGGAGACATCACATACGCTGTTCGTTCCCACATCGCCCGACGATCGATTGACATCAATAATACATAATAAAAAAGAAAAATTGAACGAATATTAATACCGACCGATAGTCGCGACCAACATTTCATTTTTAATCGGACGATAACAACGTGAAAAGTCTGTTGTTACAATTCCTGTGTGGACAACGGACTCTCGCGTCAGAATCGCTCATCGGAACGAGAAGACAAAATCCAGAGAAGATGGATTCAAAATTGCGACGACATCTAGGATCTGACGCGAGCGAAAGGTGGGGGCGTAAGTAGCGAGGAACGCGGTTCTCCCTCGAGAGGTAACTCGAACCGGGACGGGTCTTCTCTATGAATATTTGTCGCGTTGTTTTCTCCATTGTGCTGCTCCCAGTCGCGACAATGAACTATTCAAAGTGACAGCGCTCGCGCGTTATGGCCGCTTTCCACCTAGCCCACGGGGGACACAACGTGCGGCCGACCACGGCCGACGTCGCACGCGTGCTTCTTCGCGATCGTGTATCGCCGAGGTTGACGACCTCGAGGAGGAAAGAGGAGAGAAAAGAAGTTTAAGAACGCGAACGGAGGAACCGGGGCCTACTTCGCGGCCAGACAATCCTCGTGGAACGAGTGTCGTCGTGTCGAGAAGCGGTCGAGGGGATAGAGGAAGTCCGGCTGTTTCAAGTTCAAGGTCTCGAGGTCGTCGAACCTTTAACACCAACTTCTGTCCCCTTTCGAAGCGACTTTAAGGAGGGAATTGATCAACGCTGCTTTTCGCTTCTTGCATATCGGATATCAACAACTTCTTTCTCTTTTCAAACGTAACATAATAACGCGTTACATTCGCTCATTATTTAGAGAGAAGGGGAAACCAGCGTTTCCTTTTGATCGATACTCGAATAAATCAATCACAGAGGAGGATCCTCCTCTGTATCGCGTTTTATATAGCGACGACTTTAATCCGAATCTAATAGATTAATTCTCCGCTTCTTGGTACCGATCTATCAATGGGACGTTTCGCGCGCTCATCGCTTCGTATACAATGTTCTTCCGCTCAATCAACTTCCGCGTCTGTTTAACGTGTCTCGAGGGATCCAAACTTCCCCTCGTTTCGAGCAGGCGCCGCTTCCTGTCCACCGAATTCCGCGCTCGTGGATAAACGTGGACGATGGTGGGCCACGAGCGGCGATCTCCGAAGCGGAGGTCAACGCCGCACCGGTCAGGGAAGCTGCTCGGTCGGAGGAAGTCGCTTAGCAGATGGTTTCCAGCGGGGCGGTCTTCGTGCTCGGATTCTGAATGACGCTGTCGCCCATGCTGGGCATCCCGTGACTGGTGGTGCTCAGCCCGTTTCCCTGCCTTCCAGCGTTCGTCCTCGGGTTCCTGTTGCAGATCCTCTTCAACGCGGCGCGGACCTGGGGCTGGCAGCCAACCACCGCGAAGATTAGCACTCCCTGGAACGCGTTTATCATGTCGGTGAAGTACCAGATGTATTGAGGGCCACCGACCGCCCACGAGACAACGTCGGCCACCCAGGTGACGCCCATCACGACCACCAGCTTCATGCACACGCGGCCTAATGCGGCTCTGGAAACAGAAACATCAGGGTCTTGGTCATTCGTTCGAGAAGACGACATCTTCTATCCGATCCTCGGACGGATTATGATCTATTAAGGGAACGAGGAGGAGGAGGAGCAGGGTCTATTAAGGTTTAAGCAGGTCTGTCGATGGTCTGGTGATAAGTTAATTGGTTAAAAGAAATCGTACGAGAGGATACGGGTTGCTCGCCTCGCTCGAGTCTTCAGGAAACGAAGTGTAGTATTCAAGGCGTTTGTAATAGTTGGGAAAGAAATTTTTTGGGGAAGCTTGACTCATGCCGGATTATTGTCGAAAGTTCAAAAGAATTTGGAATTTGGAAGGCAGCGATTCAGAGAGACATCTATGGAGACACTTTTACAACAAAATTCTATCCTATATCTTTCCACGCGCAATTTCGTGGCGCGAGAGAGGAGCGTTATTTTTCACGTTTTATAACGCGTTTTATAACGTTTCTCGGGCAACGGTACACAGGTACCGACCACACCACGAATTTCCAGCGACAAAAAGCGACCCGATTCAATTAGCGCGGTGTTCAATTACGACGGGCATAAATCAGGCCGCAAACGTATCCGTTTGTACGGCGTGACACACGTTGCGCGGTAATGTATGCATCGCATTGTGACCAAAGTCAAAGCATTATTAATTCGTTCCGGCTGAGCATTCGCGCCAAGTTACATTAGTGTCGAGTCGCGAAATTATAGTGTTATTATCGTAAAGGCCATCCAGTCCTCTTTTCCCCTTGATCCTGCCATTTTAAACGCTCGTATCTATCTCATTTACCGAATTTTTATATTCGTAACGCGTCGAGGTGGGAAAAAAATTTTCTACCTAAGTGCAATAAAAGTTCTCGCAAGGAATCTGAAATATGCTGTTGATTTTTCTCTCTTTTTTTTTTGTTTACAGTCGACTCAATTAGTGGCAATGCGCAAAATTGGTCGTGGAATCGGGTCGCGGAGTTTTCACGCGACAAGCGGAACTTTCTCACCAGTTTTCCTCGCTCACCTCTCCGCTCTTACGTCCTGGTTGGTCGCCGCGTTATTTTTGGCCCACCACCGGTTGGAAGCCGCGCATGTTCGCATGTTACCCGCTCGTAACAATTAGACGACGCAGCGAAAATAGAAGATCTCTGTATCCAGCTATTACGGGGAAATCGCGCGGCCGTGTTGCGTATATATCGCGATAATTACGGTTTAATACGCGGGTAAAATAATAATAATAATAATAAAAATAAAGAAAGAAAGAAAGAAAGAGCGCAAGAAAGAAATGATTACACAGCATCTTGCTTGAAATCGATTAGTTTTTTAATAGTTTCGAGAACAAATTTTCTCAGTTGCATCGTTTTACAATTAAATTTATCCTTTACGACAAAATTATTCATTCACAATCTTATTTGAAATTGATTGATTGTTTGCAGCTGAGTAATAAGTAATCGTTCGAGGATAAATTCCACGTTAATAAATTAAATTTATTCTCCATAAATTAGATATATCGTCGGTAAAAAATTATTCATCTACGATGTAGCATCTTTTTTTTTCTTTTTAATCGAATTAGATTTCAACAACAAAACGTACTATTTGAACGTACGTATCACGAGAATAAACAAGTTAAACGCAATAAAATACTTCATAGTGTTAAATACGAATCCTACAAAACGACAAGTGCAAAATTATTCATCTTTCAAATTACGAATACAAGAGATGCCGTGGACAGTTGACAACGGTACTGGACGGGGCTAATGGAAATATCGTCGGGATTCCGTCATCAATGATGCAAGGCTTTTATTATCGATCCACCGTTATACCGGCGGTACAGCTCCGTCGAATATTATTCGGTTTGAAAATTTTATCGGTTCTGTTACGGTTAAAAAATTCAACGCCGCGCATCGATGCCTCCGAATCCGAAACAGCAAAAATACAAACGGCAATGGGCTACTACTCTGCACATCGAGAATGGGCGTGGAGAATTCCGCCGGTTAATCATATCCGTGGAAAGCAAATTAGAGGCGCGATCACGAAGTCAGAATGTGAACTCGCGCGTGCAGGATGAGCCTTCTCCTTTCTTTCTTACTGGAGGGGGCGAGGAAACGCGTGATAAGCATGAGACCCGTCCGACCAAGGAATGCAAACAAACGGTCGATCACCTGTATGAGAACAGCTGCGGCTAGAGAGAATTGCCGATACAAACGAACGGTTGAAAGAGGAAAAATATTCGACCGATCGAACACCGTGAAATCGATTTTGCACGACGAAGGGAGCACGAAGGGCGGTTAATGGCCGAATTTTAAGTAGGAAAGAGGAGAAACGTGTACGAAATCGTGCAAGATTACTGCGTATTATGTAAATCGCGTAGAAAGTATACTTGTCCTCGAGGCTAATTTAAAAATTACTGTGAAATTATATATCGATAAGCGTCTACTTCGTAAAATAGCGTACTCGTTCCTGTGAATCATGAAATATGGTAAAAAGGTTAATAACTGCAAGCAATCCTTTATTTAAACAATTTTGTCTTATTTTTAACGAAGGATTCGCCTAGGAAGCAAATGAGGGAATCAACTTGTTCCGTTCAACATTTAATATATTACAATAATTTTTATTTGTAGCATGAACGAATTCGTGTAATCGTATAAATACACGATTTTATAATGTAATTTTCTCTTTTATTTCACTTTTATGGAGGGTCGAAACTCTTCCTGTTTACGATATTCCTGATTTACTATCTATTTGGATCTTGGACAAAGTAAACAGTTTAAAGTTTATACATCACTTGTAACTTACTGCTCGTTATATTTAGAGAATTGCAAGGATCGGTCCTGGCAAACTTCTAAAAAAATTTCACGAGAGAGAGAGAGAGAGAAAGAGAGAGAGAGAGAGGAATCGAGAAGAGGAAATTTTCGAAAAAAGGATCGCGCAAAAAGGGGATGATGGATCCACGCAGTGAACAAGGAGGAGAGGAGAAGAGAAAGAACGAAGTAAAAAGTATTATTCGTAGCGGACGGCCTCATAATTTTGTTCGACGCTTCAAATTAATTAATGCCGCGTTCCGAAAGGAGGCAGGATCGCGGATCTACCGATGTGTTAATTGACGTAACCAGACAGAGGGGATGGATATGGATTGTTAGCGTTGTCTGTCTCAGAACAGAAAATATCGACAGCATTAATAATAAAAAAAACGAAAAAAAAAAGTGAGAAAAAAGGCGAGAGAAAGGAAAATATCGATGCTTCGACCGCTCGTTACACTCATGAAACGGGTTTAACGAGAAACGTTTCGTCTGGGTGTTTTATTATCATCACGGATGTTCTTTATTATAATTATCGCTGAATAATGAAGAAGAAAGAGGAAACACGTTCAATCCGCGATTGCAATTTGCGAGAAAACTTTGTGGCTGCATTGCGGAGAACATCTTCGAATCGAGTTTGCCTTAACGGATTAACGGATCAAACGGGATTAATACTTCCAACTCGCAAGAGTTTCTTAGATCGATGTAAAGCAATGCACAAATTTTGTCCACAAATCGTGCTATCATCACAAGGGGACCGAAGATCGTACGTTTTAATTTTAGAATCGCATCATGGAGAAAAAGAAGTGGTAAGCAAAAATATGACTTTCTAGAAGTGACTCAGAAGAGAAATCGCAGAACACGAGAAAAATCGCCATGATACCATAGTCATAAAGTAAATTCATTTCTTACATTTTGGAAGGAATTAGCGATCAAAGTTCAAAGGTGAATCAATATACAAGATTTTTACTCGCTTCCGTTTTCTCTAAAGGCTGACAAAAACGTAAGTCTTCAGTTTACGATCTTATACGTCTCTTATACGATGCGAAGACGAATTCGAGAAAGAGAAATAATTCGATGAGAGATGAAAGAGGAGGAAGAAAAGGAGAAGGAGGGAACGAAGGAACGTAAAATGCAATCATGGAGACCGCATCTGTCCGGTTATAGCGCGTGTTTTATCACGTTTATTCAACCGGTAACCTTGTCGCTCCTGGGTCGAGCATAATTCAAAAGGGATTCCTCCTTTTCTTCTTGTTGCGCCTCCTTTGAGCGGCGCGATACTACACCGCCGCCGAACTTTATTTGCGAGCCGTTTATTTTGGCAGTGACGGCCAGTTTTAAATCGCGAACAGATAGACCACAGGCGACGTCGACCATTCACTGAACGCTTCGTGAATGAACGTAATTTTCTTTTTTCAATGATCCTTTTTTCTTTTGGAAGATTGCTCGAACAGCCGGTGTTAATATTGTTTTTATTCAATGAAATATTTTACGCAATAATAATCAGAACTTTCTTCTTCTTCTTCTTCTTTTTCTTCTTCTTTTCATTTTTATAAGCTCTTAGAATTTTATCGTTCAATTTTATTGGAACATATTGTTAGAAAATGATCGTAAAGAGTTTAGAGGAACGGTTTCGAGCATTTGTGTATCTATTTCTATTCGAGTTTCTATTTTCATTTTCTCGCGATTCGAATATTTTTTTAAATATACCGTTGTGAAATTTCTTTCAACATAGATCCGTGCATTAACCTTGATAGAGATCACAGGCGTTCCTATTTTTACGTCTGATATTTATTTTCGTACTCTAAAAAAGTTTTCATTTCTTCGTTTTCTATTGTACATTCGTAAATTCACCGAAATTCGTCTTTTATTCGAATTAAAAAACGAAAGATGTTATTGTTCATCGACAAACGAGCCTCCCGTCCGTGTAAAAATTAAAGCTTCACAATTCTCCAGCCATCTTGAAACGTTTCGAATTTTATTCGCTCGAAATCGAAACGAATCATCACCTGACCAATTCTTCAAAACCCCTCGCAATCCCTCGAACGTTACATAGAAATATCGCATCGAAGATCAACAAATACCTCTCAACAATATTTTTATTCATACTTCAACCGAATAGTTCTCCAAATAAAAATCATCTTGTAATTCAATTTACTCGCCTCTTCCACCTTTCATCGATCGATAACTTTTTCGCACTTAAAAATTCTCTAGAATTCTCTAGATCAAACATGGAATCGTACGATGGGGGAGGGGAGGATAAACCATAATTTCTTCACCCCTTGCATCGCAACAGCGAACAGGTTCGAATATTCGAATTATGCTTAATGGGTGGTGGGCGAAAAAGAGCATCATGCTTCTCGAAAATTACGAATAGAGTGGACACGAAAAGAGAGAGAGAGATGAAATAAAGAAAATGGAACGCGAGAGAATCTCTATCCGCCATTATAGTCGCCGCGTGTCCCTCTGTCTGCCTCCGCAGACAGGGATCGAAAAGAGTGAAAGGGGGGAGGCATGGCCGAAAGAGAATCGCAAATTGAGATCGTCAATATCAATTTCGACGGGACGAGGGAGCAAAGGTGGTTCGAAGGGACGGCGTACGAATGGAAAATAACGATTCGATGCCTGATATCTGTCGGCGCGGCCGTGATAAAATAAATTCTCCTTTGAACCCCCTCTGGAAAAAAAGTCATCGGTTGCCAGGCATAAATATTCGAAAAAAAAAGAAAAAGAAAAAAATACGATTCGTCAAACGATGTTGATCGCCTTGTGTCAAAAGACAAGAAAAGAAAACGTGATATTTTCACGTCCGGTTGGACATTTCCCTCAAAGAATCGAGGGGTTTATCTGGCCCATCCGTTCTTCGAGTTCCTTTGAAACTCATCCACGTTTTATTATGTTATAGCATCAAAATGATAATATTTGTTTGCGCGTAGCATGTCGATGTTTAAATTCTTTTTTAAAAAGAATTTCGACTCCAATTCTTCCTTCACGTCTTCCTTCTTTTTATTAGTAAATACGATTTCATCCAAGGAAACTCGTCGATTCCCAATAAAACAGCTCGTTCATTTCCTTCGAATTCCAATCGAAAGCGATCGTAAATATCCATTCCGTCGAAATGAAACATCTTTGCGAGATTTAGAAAAAGGAACCCTATTTATCATCTTATTATTCTATCACGCAATCTATTTCTCATGTACCAGTGTGCCCATAACCCTCTTCAAACTTTACCATATTCCCAAAACTTCCTAGATCCTTCCTCCTACGGAATCCTATCCTATGGGAAAATTTGACAAAATCATCGATCGAAGCTCGTAACGAGCGTTCGCTGGTCTCTGATGATTTCATTCCGATGGAACCAGTTATCCTTGATCTTTATCGAGTCGAGCCTCCGTCCTTCGAGCCGAAATAAAGCATCGTGCGCCATCCCACGACCAATAAAAGCCCCCATATTCCGCTTGTTTCTCTGCCGTCTGTTCCTGTGTTAATCGTTCCTGCCCCTCCGCCACTCCCGTGCAAACAAACTTCTTTGACCTCGCGCTATTGCAGCTAAGGCTTTTAAACTTCTCGAAGTTTAGCACCGCGTAATCGTTTCGCTGTTCAACTTTTCAGAGGCGCGGTTGCCGTGATTAGCAAACACTCGCAAGTTTCGCAACGGTGATTCCCTCCCCGGTTTATTAACAGGGAACTATCTCTCGGTCACTGAGAGATTAGCATTGGTCCGGATGGAAGATCAGGCCTCGAGATAATTCGGGTTCTCAGGGCTATTATATCGGATTTAAAGTAACCGAGGAAAGTTTTAGGGTTTCGGTATCAAACGCGATCTAGATCTCTTCCGTAAACGCATCGCGGGCTAATGGCGAGAAACTCGGAGGAAACTGAAAATAACTTGGACTTGTATCCGGGTCTTGCGCGTGCGTAGCGATGGGATCGAGCTCCGAATTTAAATTGCAACTACGAGTTTAATTGGAAAATCGTTTCGTTTTTATTTCTTTCTTTTTTTTTTTTTGGAATAACTTTGACAATACTAATTTCGATCTCTATTTTATCTTATCTAAAGCTGCTAATTAAAAAGACCAGAAGATTGACGAACTCTGAAATGTTAACAGATGTACAAAGAATAAAATGTAAATTTGAATCGGATAGTTTATTTTTATGTAACAATACGAAGCATCGTCTCTGACGAGTAATGATCGAATTCCACGAAGCGAATATCTTAAATTAAATCTGACTTGAAGTTTACAAGTTGATCTTATCATCGCTATCGATGATATGGAAGGAACCGGCGAAACTTTCCACGACGATGCTCTCGATTTCGGAAGCTGTGAGATCGTCGATTCTTCCTCTTCCCAAATTATTCTTTAAAAAAAAAAGGAAAGAAAGAAAGAAAGAAAAGATAAAAATGTGGAAACATTCGTGGAAAAAAAAATTCGCCAAATATTTATACGCGAAAAGAAGACCGCGTGGCTGTTGGCGAGAAACAGAATACGTTTACGAATTCGCCCGGAAAGCTTTCGAGTAAATATTTCTTTTTCCCTTGTGGATACGGTTGGGAACAGTCATATCCACGTCGGTGTTCAGCAACACCGGCCGGAACTGTGGAGGAACCAGCGGGGTAAACCACGGGATCGAAACTTAATTTAGAGGTGGTGGAGATTCTTGGAGACAGTCGTACCACTGCCTCGATCGATCCGGAAAAATTCACTTACCGTTCCGTGGTGCTTTTCACGAATTCGCCTTTCCATAGACCGCACGTTAGCTCGCGAGCGGTTGCTGCGAAAAACAGAAGATTGACAGCGAGCAAGAAGCCGATGGGGCCGAAGAAGTATGCCAAGATCGCCATGTCATCTGGAAAATATATTTTCTCTTGTTTAAAAATTCTTTAATCGATGATACTTAATATCCATTATTAAAAACAAATTGCTAAATACGATGATATTAATCGCAAATTGATTAAAAGAAAAAAAAATGGATTGGATACCGGCAAATGCAAATTATATCCAGATATCCAGAAAATGTTAATCGAAGGTCTAAAAAAAAAAAATTAAAAAGTATCAATTTAAACTTCTCTTTCATCGATTGCTACTAAAAGACATAAGAATCCTTTCATCAAAATATTAATATTCGTAAGAGATGGAAGTCGAATTATATTTTTATTACGTACGAGAATTAAACAAATCTCGTCGCTTCGGTATATAATAAAACGATAAATTCTCCATCTATATAAAATTCGCCGGATATTATTGATGCGAACAGCTGGAGTGGCGAGGAACAACTCAGACCTGGAAACGCTCTAAATATCTGGATGTTCGCCCCGAGTCTGACTACGTGTTCAATAATAAACGTTTGGATCGCTTGAATGGCGAATCAGTTTATCTTTACGACCTCCGATTCAACGGTCGGCGTTGCGGTTCGATTCATACTCATCCTCAGGAACGAGGGAACGCGAGAGCTACTCTTCAACCGGAACTCGAAGGAAGGCCGACCACCATTAACGATTAAACTATTACGCGAAATGCTTGTATCGGGTGAACGACTTGGTTAGAGTGGCTAGTTTGCCGTGCTTTTCTTCTTGTATTTCGAACGGCTTATCAGAGTACGTGGAATGCGTTTTAAACTCGTTGCTTTGAAAAAGTGTAGAAAGCATTCAAGTATTCACGCTGCTTTTTTTTTTCACAACGCTTGTTGTCCAGACGCATCGAGATGAGAAATTGTTTTTATTTTTTAAAAATTATGATTACATCGTTCGTTCATATTATAATTTCGCGAGGAGAGAATTTTACTTAGAGGATACGATAGCATTAAAAAGGCAGAAATTGTTTCAATGGGTTCAATCATACGAACGTTTAACATTTATATTTTCCCTTTAAATCATCCCTCTTATCCTTTTTTTCTTTCTCTTAAAATAATTCTTCTTCGTTATATTTCTTTCGTTTATCCAGTCCAAGTTTTAAGGTCGACAAGGATTTATTAACTCAGAATCCAGCAACAAGATTTCAACAAGAGCGCAAATTCTATTCGAACATCGATCCAAATTGAAAAATTGTATACCACTGGACGGAACAGATATCCACCAGATGTTATTAGCGTGTAAAGCAACGGTAAAAACACGTAGGTAGTTGGTTCGATGTCCAAGAGTCCAAGGACGGATTCCTTCGAAAATAAAAAAAAGAAGAAGAAGAAGAAGAAAAAATAGGAAGTTGGATAGACGAAGAAATTCTTTCCAACAGAAATTTTATCCGGAGAATCCATAGGAAACGAATTCGGATTCCGGAGCTAGAGGCGGAATATCGATAATCGATGACGGGTAAATAAATCCCATGACGATCGTGTCCGCGATTTCACGAATTCCACGATACTCCCTCCGATTCCCGGCCTTCTATTCCCGGAATCACTGTATGTGTCCGCTGGTCACGGATCGACCAATTTCTAAACCGCTTTGTTGCGCAAGTCCCTATTTTTGTTCAGCTGACCTGACAGCTTTATTTTCGCGTTTCTAAACGGGGTGAATCGAAACAAGGAGACAACATCGCCCTTGCTTGTCAAGCTTCGAGTTTGGTCCAATCGTTCGTGGAAAATCAATCGCATTTCGATACTTCGATTCATTAAAAAACGTTCCAATTATCGATAAAAACAACGACGGAAGAACGAACGAACGATCCGCCTAGATATCATTCGAAAAATTTCACCTACGCGCTACAGCTTCCCAACTATTCCTGAAGTGACGAGAGGGGGAAGAGGAAAAAAAATAGAGAACCTCGAAAGAATAGAGAGCAAGGAGAAGGGAGGATGAAAACACGGCAAAAATGTGAGAGCCGCAAATAGATCGATAATTCATAGAGGCCGATATAAATCGGTGGGGTCGGTCCCTCGCTGACAGGGACAGTTTGTTTTTCCATCGTAGTTCCACACCGTTCGAAAAGATGCTCAAAGGAAATGATCGTGCGTCGTCACCATTTGCTTGTCGTCTAAATGGTATGGCTATTCGATGCGTTCATTTATCTCCGCGATATTATTACACGGCGATATTATTTTTGACACGATTCGATTCCGCGCGCGATTCGTCGGAAGTTTGCGCACACATTCGCACATCCAGGACCAGGAGAACGTTGGGGATCAATTTGTTAAAGGGATCGAACGAACGGGCCGTGTGTATTTTAATTACTTTGCCCGATATTTTCAATATTCCGCGTATGGACGCCGTTAATTGGATCCATTTGTTTCCCTTTTTGAAGATCCGATTACGAGCTGGTACTCGGTTTTCGGATATTTCTCGCGGTTACGCTTTCGCCTGCTCCTCCCCCCCCTCCTCTTCTGTCATTATTCTCCGCAATTTCAATCCTCCGCTTCGTTACCGGGTCCGCTCGTTATCCGGATCGATACCGGATCGACTTCGTCGATACGAAAATCGTACGAGATCTCGAACGAGGTTACTATCCTCCAACATCTGTTCCTACTGTTCCAACTGTTTCCTCTCGCGAAACGATTTGATTATCGTTGATTCGCCGCTTGCCGCTTCTCCGTTCTGACGATGAACGTTCGTTCTTTTCGTTTCGATGACCTGATTTTCTCTTCCTTTTTTTTTAAATGTATGAGGTTATTGCAAGTCGTTTCGATGATCGTAATGGATTTCTTCAACTTGGTTTAGAATATCGCATTGATAAAAATGGATGAGAAGCAAGCAACGGGATTTCGATCGATAATTCTTTGTCAGAATTAGTGGAATTGCAAGAGTCCTCCCTTTTCTCTTTCCCTTTCCAATTTCGATTTCAATATAGATAATTGGTGAACGTTTAAAATTTGTTGAAAAATTGTTCACAATTTAATTGAATGTTACGAAACACGACAACTAAATTCGACACTAAAGAATTGCGATCACCCCCCTGGTTCCTTAATCCATCATCTCAAACCCATCATCTTTTTAAAATGAAATTACGTACTCGGCGATCGTCTTCCAAGTAATTTAGCAAAATAACCTTCGTCAAGCCAATTTTCCCTTAAGAGAGAAGTGTCGAAAATTGCCGGTTATTAATCCTTAACCACCCCGAATAATCGCAATCAAAAAACACGTTCAATTTGCGCGCCCAACCACCATATCCAACCATCCAGAAAAAGGGTCACGAAACCGGCTTCTGTTCCTCCATTCCCTTCCAACGATTTAATCGTTTCTCTTTTCCACCGTGGAGGGGGACGCAACACGGTGAAAATCTGCAGGAAGTCGAACGGATCGAATAATGAAAGTCACGGCACGCGAGACACGATCCCCCTGGCCGAAATTACGGTGGATCACGTGAGGAAGCGAGAGGAAAGCGTGCGTGCGTGTCTGGATCCCGAATCGTGTCGGCAAGATCCCGAAATCCCAGCAATTCCTAGTAACACCTATGAATATGAATATAGTCTCGTCCTGAAAACAACGCAACGAGTTTTCGTGAACCGCCACGTCCCTACGGCCAATCTATTAAATATATATATATATATATATAAAGAGAAAGAGAGAGAGAGAGAGAAGAGGAGGGAAGCGCGGATAACTAGTTTTCGAGTAAATTGATACGTTGGCGTTTGCCATTTTTTCGCCATATTTTCATGCGCGTGTACCCTCGTGCCTTTTTTCTCGATGGTTATAATCTGGCAATTACTTGGTCGATAAGTAATTGCACCCTTATCGCGCAACCCGCTTGTAACTATGGAGAAAGAAAGTTTCGCTTCTTTTTTTCCCGTTTTTCGTTTCGTTTTTTTTTTGTATTTTCTTCGATCCGCCCCTTGGCTTTCGGTCGTGCGGAGAGAAATGCAGCAACGCGTCGAGTTATATTACTAGGCGGGGAGGGGGAGAAAAAAAACTCGCGATTCGAGGAAGCAGAGGGTGAGTTCCGATTTTACCGATCATCAACCTCGTTTCGGTAGGTAGAGAGGCCGACCCGCGCGCTAAACGCTCTTTCATTCGCGCCTCTGTGCCGAGGATCGTTGCGCTTTTATCGAGCTCGCGATACAAAAATGTCCCTCGTGTGCCATCCCTTGCGGTCACCCTCTGTGAACCGTGCGTCGCTGAACGAATAAAGAATACAGCTTTTTTTCTCTCTCTTCCTTTTTTTTCACGTTTTTGGTTCACGTGTACTGATCCTGGTGCTCCTCTCCCTTCTTTTTTTCCTTTTTTTTATACCGAGAAAAATGGCTCTATTAACGGTATCGGTGGTTAGTAATTGGACGGTTTGTCATGCGAGCGATAATAAAATTTTAGCCGCGGCCGCGCGAAATCCATTCAGCTCGGGCAGCGCCAGGCCGAGTTTTATGGTAAATAAAGAACGATCCGAGGCTTGGACCCCCGTTATCGGGCCAATTCCCTCTCTGCTAAGCGGTCTGCCTCTCCACAACCCCCCGTAACCACGCGCGCAATCTGCCAGAAGCACGCTTTCACGAGAGCCCCATACCCCACTTATCGGGAGGGTCGCGCTCGTCCGCAAACAAACTCATAAATAAAATCCTTACAGGCCGCAACTTTCATGGATGGCGGGTCCACGAGGAGCGGAAAAAGAAAAGGAGAGAAGAGGAGGAGGAGGAGGAGGAGGAGGGTTTGATGTCGAGGCTGCAGTTGCTGACCCAGTTGCCGCGCCGCGTTAATCCACGATGGTCCACGTGGTGTGAAAGACCGCCTCGAGGATTTGCTCGCTGTCAACGACACGCGAGGGATAAATAAACACGTGTGGCACTTGGATCGATCGATTTTCCTGAACTACCGGTGGTGATCCTCCTACTTTGCGTCTCAAATTTCTGGAATATACGAAGGATGCGCAGCATTGAATTATTTGGAAGAATAATTCTTTTCTTTAATTAGAGCTCTATCTCTACTGAGTTAATAAACATCGAATTTCCATCAACATCGTGTACTTATATTTATTTTCTGACTCTGAAATTTCGTATCAAATTTTACAATATAAATTAACAATATTTTTAATATACCTTGAGAATCATAATTTCCAACATCGGATTTATAAAATGGGAAATGATATTGCATGCGACGATGATTTATTTCCAGGCTTCGCAGAATCTTGTTACAACCTTAATTTCATCAACCTCCCTCTCGCGCGATTAATACACCCTTTCAAATTTATTCCCAACGCTCAGAAGTTCGACTCGCCCAGAAACGACACTTTTCATCCCCCTAGCGTGTAATTAAATATGTAATACCGTTCTTGTCTTTCAATATCACATTCTAACATTAATATAGGCGGTAACAAAGAGAGATTTTACGATTCCTCATCCATTCTCTCCCTCCTTTCCTCCCTCCATCCACTTTTCTTTCCTTCGCATTCAACGATCCCCGTTATTCATCCACCACGTAACCAAACTCCAAAAGCCGAGTTAACGAAGTCGAATCGTATCGTCGCATCGATCAGAGGCAACGCGGATCCGCGAGTCGCGCGGAAATTCAAACAGGAGGAAACTGTGACGAAAGTTTCGAAACCTCGAGTCTCGTATAACCGAGCCAAATGCCCCGGACGCGAGCTGGAATATTAAAACGGACGCGTTATGCCTCTCCTTTTTCCCTCCTTCTCTCCTTCCTTTCTCGTTTTTCTCTTTTTCATCTCGGTCGGATGGCTCGTCGACTCAAAATTCAGCGCCCGTTCCTCGCGAGGAGCCAAAATTCAACAACTTTTTTTTCCTTCGTGGAGAACTCCACTACCGAGGGAACGTCCGGTTTTCTTGGCCAAACTTTTTCTATCAAGATTACCTGCAACGTTCCTGGAAGAGGGGGGAGGAGGAGGAGGAGGAGGAGGAGAGGATCGTGGGGGATAACCTTTATCATCCGGGAGCCGCAACTCGAAATGGATTTTGTTTGCTCCGCCGAGAGGGAGAAATAATATTTTGCTATAAGTCGATGGATCCGCGCGTTTTTAATCAGATTCTTCGATTCTTTGTTTTGGAGGAGGAGGATACGATGGAAAAGACGAGTTGGATTTAAATGGATTTCGTTTGGAATGATGTGGGATAGAGATAGATCTCTGGGGGAAGTATTCAATTCTTCCTAGTTTCTTTATATCGGGATCTATACAATACAGTAGCTTTTGTTTCGAATTAATTTTCCTTAATGCACTTTTATCGATGGACTTGCGGATTTATCGCAATAATTCAATTTGAAACAAAAAAAAAACATTAAAATATCTTTTCTTTCCATTTCACAACTCTCTAACCAGAAAATTCTGTTTTAACAAACAACAAACCAACGCGAATCACGCAAATAATAATAATAATAACAACAACAATAATAACAATAATAATAACAATAATAATAAAAAAGAAAGAAAGAAAAAAAAGAGCAACGTCAAAACACACGTCTCTCCATTTCCAGTGGAAACTCTTGCCAGAAAAACATTTTCTATTATCAACTCGGCTTAATCCAATTAAATTACGGAGCGCGACCAGGTAGCCAACTTTATTTTTACCGAGCGGTTTCCGGTAAACAGAAAGGCAGAATCTGTTGTTAGAGACGGAGGAAGGGGGGAGGAGCCCGCGAGTAAACCAGTGTGTCGGAGGGAAAGGAAAGAAAAAGGAAAGAAAGAAAAAGGATGAGAGTAACGAACGAGTTACGAATCTTACGGGGGTGGTAGAAGAGAGCGAAACGGCCGTCTATATTTGCTGGGTTTTGGCGGGTCGCCAACAATAGCTGTTTCGGCCAGGTTATATCTCACTCCATGGCAACCCATAACAAACATAAGTGAATTATGTCGACGCGTGCCGTTTGATACTTTACGGGAGGAGGCGGCGCGGTCAAACCCGATTAGTCCGGCGTGGAAAACGCTTCGCGAGATCAATTGCATGCGCCGCGTGTCACCTTCTATCATCCCTCGTCGACCCTCCCCCCAGCTCCACCCGTATCCCCCCTTCGCCGTCGTTGATTTATCCTTTTAATACGGGCTGGTTTTTCGGCTGATCGCATGCGGGAACACGACAAACAGATTTTTCACGCTATGCAAATCGGGATTATGATAGATCAGCGGCGTAACGAGAAACAAATCGTTAATGAATATTCAGCGGTGGTGTCGGTGGGGCGCGGATTTAATACGTTCAACGATTATCGTTGTAGCGTTCTGCTTCTCGTAGCGGGGTAAAAAAAAAAATGTTTATCGCGGAACCATCGAAAATGAAGGAGGTGAAACGCGTGAAACGCTTGATGTGTAAATTAATTCCCGTCCCTTTAGAGATTTATCGCTTGTTTGTTTCGAGTATTTGTTAAATACTTTTTTTTTTATTACACTTGAAAATTAATTCACACCTTACTTTTAAATCTCCTAGTTTTAGTCAAAATTATTTTCACAGTTTCTCCTCTCTATACGATATCGTAATCTCGAGAATCAACTCGGTCAAATGTCCTCGACAATGTATCTCGAACGCGAGGAAATACACGAAAGAGAGCAACGTGGCGCTTTCATCGGAGCGCTAATGGTATCATCCCTCTTCGAGGACGAAGAGTCGACAAAGATTTATCGGCGGGCGTCATTGTAATCGGTGCTGTTTTTCCGGATCATCGGAGACAGGATTTACGGGCGACATTCCCATGCCGTGGCAACAAGCTTTCCTCGCTTTATCAATTACGCGGTATGCGCGCGTCTGGGCGGCGGAAATCGGTCGCGCGTAAATCAACGCGCGGAGGAATTTGAAAACAGGAGAGGGAAGAGAGAAAGAAAAAAAAAAAAAACGCGCGAATCCTTGTCGAATTATATAATTAGGCAGCATTTTTCCACTCGCATAAGAATGGAATTCGAATCTTTCAAAGATTCCCTCTCCCCTTTACTTCTCCTCCTCGGTCGGATTGGATTTATCGGCCGGCGTCATTTTAATCACCGACGGTTTTTCAGATAATCGAAAGTGATTGCGCGAGCTTGTATCAGCGTATCGGCCAACGATTCCGCCCCCAACAAATTTCCCCTTCATCCCCCCTCCGTAAAAAACCGATCGCTCCGCGAATTTTCCAGACGCGAATGAAAACGAATTCGCGTTACTCCCTGCCTCGCGGTAGATTTTCACCGTTGTTTTATTTATACGCGTTACGCTAGAAAATTTTCCTGTCGTCCATTGTTCCGGTTGCTTCGTTCGCTCGATTTTTAGGGGGGATTTTAACAGAGGAACGAATATATGCCGTGCCCTCGAAATGCAACGATAACTGACATTTGAAATAATCGACGTGTAGTCGACGAAGTTATGAAAATGAATGTAAAGAATTTTTTTTTTTTTTGAAATTACTCGATACCTCATATTTGTTCTTTTCTAAGAAGATTATGATCGTCAATCTTTTATTTTAACAGCGTCTTACGTGCCTCTTGAACGATCGAAGAAACAACAAATTAAAAAGTTTTAAATGTTAACATCGATAATTATTATCTGGATAGTGTCGTTAAACTTCAATGAGTCAGTTGTCGAGAGAAACTATGACAACAATGGTATACAGTTTTAAAACTTTTCTGACCAAACACATTTCGTCATCTCGAAGATAGCGCACGTGTTACAGATCCAGCACGCGCTATTTAAAAAAAAAAAAAAGAAAAATATCGATGACTAAACCCTAGTGAATCTCCGCCTCAAGATCGCCGTGATAAATTAACAAAGGCATTAACAAAGCGCAAAGATTGCTATCACTCTCTCCCTATCGAAAGGATTGATTAAAATTCTCAAAGCGATCACAGATTCGCAACACCCTCCAAGCCAGATCCCGGTACGTACATCCCCCGAAAAAAACAAAGACAATAAGAAAATTCCTTCCTACCCTCCAGTATTCATTGCGACCTCCAAGTCTCCAATAAAACGAGAGTACGTGATAAATAGAGCAGGGGCCATCACGACTCTTTAGCATTTGTTAATTTTCTCCCTCCAATTTTTCCTCACCAGTGATTCCTCCTAATCGCGAACCTGCCCCTCGAGTATTCGCTTCATTCAGGATACGTTTTCACGAACCGTTATCAACAACGATTTGCTTCGATATCGATCTTCACGCGGTTCGTTTCATTCCTTATCTCTCGATCATTGATCGATCTCTCCATCTTCCATTCTCCAAAGCGTAACGAGGCGTGCGTGCGGCCGAGCAAATCCGATAATTTCTTAATATAGTCAATTTTTAATTCGCCAATTTTTCAAAAACTATGGATCGTCGTCGAAACGATATAAATCGATCGGTTTCGGTTATTAACGCGGGTCGTTATTAATTCTTCCGAATAAAATTCTCAATTTTCCGCTCCTCCATTTTGTCCACGCGGCGAATACAAAGGATATTTATTTATTTATTTATTTATTTCTTTCTTTCAGTCGCTCATTATTCGCGCCGCTGTTATTACAGAGGAAACGAGCCGATTCGTTTAATCGCGCACAATCACGCCTATTAATCGCATTACACGCGCTCGTTTCATTCACAGTTACGTATTATATCCCCGTTTAACGTTCTCGTATAGTTAACTGGCGGATCTTAAGTTTTTCTTTAAGTACGCGAAAGCGGAAGCGGAAGCGTTCACTTTATCGTTGGAATATTTCTTTTTTCTTTCTTTTAATTCTCCTTTTTTTAAGTTCGAGAATAGATAAAACACGTATACTTTTAACTGTTAATAGAATTACTGCTTTATCCTAAGTAATTTGAAAAGAAAAATTTTTTCATATTTCCATAAATTGCACGTTTTTATCTAATTATTATGAGACCATTATACTGTGTTTTTTTTTTCCTTTTCCATTTCTTCGTATCTTATAAATTATAGTATATATATATATCTTTCGATCGCCTCACAGAATACCGTTCAGAATAATCCTACAACTGTATCTAAAATTCAAATGTTATTAACGTGTATCCGAGTCGGAAATTAAAAAAAAAAAAAAAAACACTCTCTTACGGAATTCTCCTCTCTTAATTAAATCCCGGTCGAAGCCACTCGAGCGCGAGCAAATCCCGCGTTAAGTCTCTTCAACGGCGCTGTCTTTCAATAAGAGTTTGCGGCCCTGACCGAAGCGATATAATAAATATCGGTGGACGGCGCGCGACAAGCGCGTCCGTTATTTGGAGGGTGTGTTGGTGGGGTGGGGTGGCGCGGAGTTAGGGATGGCGTTTCGCACGGTCGAGTTGGACAGGTTATCTCTCTAATCCTATCGTTTCGGTGTACGCCATTCCAACCCGTGCCGAACTTCCAGGGGCATGAGATTGCATAGATACGGAGGATAGCCTGGAGATTTACCATTCTAATGTATGCGAACGTTAGTTGAATATTCCGCCGAGGCCACTGCCACCGAAACGTGTCTCCTCTTGCCGCGTTCTCATGTTTTTTTCACTATTTTTTTTCGGGGAGGGCGGGGCGTGTTGGAAAACTGAGAACGTGCTAAGTTATCCCTTTAAAAAAAGGGGCTCGGCTAATCTCGATGCAAAGTGGCGAATAAGAGATCCTTTTTACCCCGAAAATTTCCAAAGATATCCTTCTGTTCGCGATAATTGTATCTCTTCTCGCGGATGTTATATCACAGCATGAAAAATTGAATCGAATATCCGAAAAAATTCTTATTTATCTCCCATAATTCTTGGAAAAATTCTCAACGACTCCGTTCATCAAAAATTTCCATTCGGCTTTTTCCTTTTCGAGGAAAACGGATAAAAAAAGAGAAGCACAAAAAGTAGGGATCGACAGTGTACAGGTGCAGTAATAACGTACGGGGTTGGGTCGTTTCGAAGCTACTTAAACACTCGGCCGTGTGCGTTGCAGTGGTCCGCGCGCTAGTTAGTAGTAGGCTTAGAGAAAAGGGGGTAGAGGAGTTTCGCACGCTGGGGTTGGAACTGGCTGGCACCAGATTTATCTCTCTACCCCATCGTTTCGGGGCTACGATGTTATGGGGCGCGGCGGAACGCCAGAATGCCGGTGCACCGAGAGAGGGGTGACTCGAATACCAGAGACTCGGCTTTGAAGCACGGGATCCTATGTTCGGTGTGCCGGTAAATGAGTTTTCTTACGTCCCCGCGTTTATTCACCCATCCTTCCACCACCTTTCCTCGTGGGAACACTGTCTTCCCCCCCTTTCCTTCCGTCCTCCTTTCATTCATCGGTTTATTCCTCGTCTCGCGTTACAACTCTCCCGCGTGTTCTCTCTTTTGTGTGGAAAAATTGCACAGAGGAGGTAAAAACGGTTCTTCGATCCCTCGAGTAATTAGGAATTAATTGTCTGCGATCGATTCATTCAATACCCGATACGAACGATATTTTTATTATACTTGTAGCGGATTTAATTAATTAAAAAGTCGAATGATATTCGTTACAATGATAGAATTTAAATGTTTTCTCTCAGCGGATAAAAAAACTTCTAATCTCGAAACCGCTGATAACTAAAACATCTCGTCTCGTGATGAACCTCTCAAGTTCGTATCGAAAAACTTTTTTATAAATGAAACGCTAAACATTTTCCTTATCTTACTCAAATTCCTTCGAGAGCAAGAGCAGACTGTAAAGACAATTATTACCGACCGCGAAAAGGGGGTCGAAAAGTCACGGTAAGAAGGAAATTGTTTCCACGCTGTTTATGCATTGGAAACGGGGCGCAGAAACGAACGCTTGCACCGTGTGTTCACCGGTGTTCCTTGATCTCAGGGTGGAAGGTAACGATACACTTAAGGGGTTGAAAAGGGGGTCGTGGAAGTTCCAACAGTGTTTCCACGCGGTCGAAGGGGTTGGACTGGCTGGCGCCAGGTTTATCTCCCGACCCCATCGTCTCGGCCCACGTTGTTATGGGTTGTGCTCGAGTGACAGGAGAGTGGGGAGGGGATGAAGTACGAGGGCACCGTGGAAACAGAGAGAGCAGACGGAGTGAGACGCGAAATAGAGGAGGAGTTGTAGGACGGGGAGAGAGTGGAAAGAATGCGGGGGTGAAGAAGGTGCGAAAGAGGAAGCATGCAGGCGATCAACAAATGGGAAGAAACATCGAGGGGAGGCTTTTAAGATTCGCCGCGTTAAGTTAAGGTCTATTACGATGTTTCCGATAAATATGTTGCTGTTTTTATCTTTAAAAATATCTAATGGAAGATGCGACGCATAAGAAAGATATTTATGCAAATTTATATTTGATTTTTTCGTGGATCAAAAAAATATCCTCCTTTTTTAAAACTATACGATTTTTCAGTTTTCATCATTCTATCACTCTCTTAAAACAGAATTTTTGTACGATTCCTTTTTCACTTTAAAAATTTGTTCGAACGGTTAAATCGGTTTCCCTATTCTTATTTTCCCAACCACACTGTATTAAATCTAATCCATCTGCAAGAAGTAATCCACGTCCGTTACCGCAACAATAACCATCCCCCACTAACCGTGAACCGCGAAAGCTATGCAACAACGAAATTTAGATAGCGATCGATCGATCGTCGGCGCAAAAACATTGAATTCGATTCCAACGGGTAGACCGCAAGAAGCCGCGAAAGAAGAGAGGCGAGAAAACACAATGGTGACCTCTACTAGGGAATATCGCGTACAATTGCGAGAGAAAGAGTAACAGAGAGAGAGAGAGAGAGAGAAATGGAGGAAAAGAGTTGGAAACACGGGGAGGAAGAGAAGAGGGTAACGTCCGTTGCAGAACAGTATCCCTGCTGCCTTGTCCCTCTGAACCCTTCATCTGGCACCGGTGCAAAAGCATTGTGTCAGGACGTAACAACTCGCGATAGTACGACGCAGCCTCCCATGGGGCACCATTATCCTGATTTAGCGGCACACAGCGGCTACGACTCTATTTCCCGTACGCGTTTTCCCGGCTATACGCCCACTCCTTTGTCCAGCTTAGCTTTATTTGCGCGAAAAAGGGAGAAAGAGCGTGTGGTCGGGCCAGCGAATTGACACGTTTGAGTGCACCACCTCCTCTCTTTCTTTCCACGTCCACCCCAACGCGATTACGTGACACGAAGACGCGCCGTTCTCGTCTACCTGCTTTCGATCGTCTCTCTTAACAAGAATCCTCCATACTCGGGATTTGAATCTGTCAGTGTACGCTTGGTATCGTCGTACGAGGATCGATTATAGGGATGTCGTTGATACGTACGTTGATCCATTTAAATGGAATATAAATTTCGGAAGAATCGTTGGACTTGAATCTATCGCGGATAATGCAAGTCTGTTTTACCTCCTCGATCCGAACAAAACAAGACATAACGATATTTAAACATTTCTGAATCATCTTTTCAATTTTTCACTCGTCTCGTCCCGTGTGCGATTGCGTGTAAATTTGAGTAAACGAGGCAAAGTTACTGGGGCAGAGAGATATATAAACAAGGATCTTCCGTCGCGATGCAATTAATGTAGCCGCGGTGTAGGTCGGCCGCGAAGAGGCGGCATACTCGTGGCGATGTTTAACTCGAGAGTGGTTCCAACAAGCTTCGTATATTTACCAATAACATCGAGCACAAGCGTTCCACGAGTCGAGTGTGTTTTGAATGGGCCGCATGCTTGATGACTGATTGTGTTTCTCAATGGTGGCTCCGTGTGGTGTTCCCGCAGCCCACGTTGCACAATGCGTCGCGTCGAGTTCCCACTGTTGGCGTTTCAATGAGCTCTTGACGATAAATCTAATATTATCTTGGTTGCCGCTCGGGCCAGAGCCTCGCCGTGCAGCTTACTTGAAAAGGCGCCTCGATATCATCTGTACTTGGCAACCGAGCGAGTTTCAATTTCTCTACCGCTGAAAACAGTTTCGGGACTAATGAAGATCGACTAAAAGGCGAGTAAACGAACGAGAGAGAGAGAGAGAGAGAGAGATCAGGGATCTCGCGATGGCGTCGCTCCAAGAATCCACCGTTCCGCCACTGCAGAAACGAGTTCGGGTTCAACTTCCCCTTCGAGAACATCCCTCTTTAACTCTCCGACTCTCCTAAAATTACGCGTGGAACTGTAATCGAGGACTCGAGAAATCGATAAAACAAAAAAAGAGGAAGGGAGAAAGCCGATCGAACGAAGAGAGAGATGGAGAGGTGGGCCGTTTTTATTACCGAAAATCATTCGCGCGGAAACCGAAACGAAAATACACGCAACCGGCAACGTTTATTTGTCAAAGGAAATAAAAGCTAAATATTAATCATCGAGGGGGAGGGGGAGAGAGTGTGCGTAACTCCTCCGGCCGGCGTCGATAAATATCGCGACCACGGGAAATTAATACGCGACGTAGTAGCACACTGTTTAAAACGAGTATTTACGGGACCAGTGGCGGGGAGAATTGCACTGCTTCGTACGAGCGGAGAGGAAGATAGAGAGAGAGAGTATGCTCGTCGGATTACGGGTTGCAGTGGATGTGGATTACGGGGGAGGGATGCTCGTTAAATAGGCTGAAATCGTGGCCGCGAATAAAGACGCGACATCGCCCCGTTCACCTCCTTATTATCCTCTATTCCCCGCGTGTACACGAATAGAAAGCTGGTGGTCCGGTCCGGAGGGGGGTTATTATTAGGGATTCGAGGTATTAAACGTATTTTGGGGGGTAGTATCGATCTTCTTATTCGGCTACCCTGCCCCATACTTAAATACAATCTTTCGGCAACGCATCTGCAATTCGTGTAATCCTCTTAGCGAAGTATTCCTGCGCCTGCCGGTACGCGGCTCCTGATACCGTGTGCCATTGTTTCTTATCTCAACTGATTACGATGCTTGTGCATACATACGTATGCCGGGCCCCGGGGGAGGTAATGGTGCTCGGGGGGAGTAAGGGAAATGGAAAATGTGGGTATATACACACGTTATAACGAGATATTTCGGCCATGGAGTAATCCTCTTAACGAAATGTTCGCTATTAGCCACCGCATCGACTTTCCTTCGTTCCTCCTTCGTTTTTTCCTTAATCATCGAGATTTAAAGGAGGGGGGAGCAGTCTCTTAATCATCGTTTAATTACGATTTATGGATTTAACGAATCCATAGTGTTCTCTTTTTATGGATAGCGCGTGGTCGTTTCGAATCGTTGGCGCCACGAGGGATCTGGCGATAATCATAACTCGTCTCTTTCGTGAAGTATTTGACAGTCATAATAAAATATGGATCTTAATTTTCTGTATCGAGTATTTTCGATTTCCTTCGATTGACGTTTCTTTATAGCTGGAACAACTATAAATTAAAAAATCTGAAATTAATCGTTACAAGAAATTTGGATTTACTTTTTCCTCTTTCGTATCATAATTGTATTTAACACTTAACGCTAGAATTATGCACCATCTATTTACACGTACCGAAGCGATGCCATAAAAATAAGTAGATGTATCGTGTAATTACGTACACGTGTTATCCATATAACAAATTGCAATATTAATTTCCACCGATCGACTGATCCAAAAAAAGGGGAGATTTCGGAGTGAAACGACTTTTTCACTTGGCGCAGAGACGGCAGAGGAGCGAGCCGCAAACGGGTGCTTGATTAGCAATTAATACGCGGCTAGCCGATCGATCCATCGATTAACGAAACCGATTTAATCAGCGCCCCGGAACACGATTGACCAGTCCTATTAATTAGCGGAATAATCGGATCACAGGGAATTACGTGTTAACCGTCCTCCTCCCAGCCTGTATTACTTTCGATAATAGGCTCCATTACCGTCTGTGCTACTGATCCGTTACTAATGTCAGCAAGTCCGCCACCGACTGTCGTTCGAGAACAACAGGACAGAACCGGAGAACGAGAGAGGGAGAGAGAGAGAAAGGTTGGGATCCACGAGGTTTCGTATTCATGCATCGACGGAAATTAATTCACTGATCAAGTCGTGTGTGACGCGATCGAATTAATTTGCGGTGTTCGTACAGAGCGGATTAATTATCATCACTGGAAGCACCGTCTCATTGGCGCCATCCGATCTCTATAATCAATATATACGATCCAGCTTCGTCTCTTTTCTTTTCGGATCAAATTTTTAAATATTCCTCTCATATTCTTTTTCTTTCTTTTTTTTTAATATCTGTTTCGCGTATCGTTACACGTGTTTCATATAAAATTGTAGAGGGTTTACAAGCTTCGAGCGTGCTAAATTTTTACTTTAATCCTAAAACTTACTTTAATCCCGCTTGAGCTCTGGTTAATCCTGGGTAACTTTAATCCTTTCGAGCCAAGACCGCGGTAATACGTTCGAAAGTATCTTTTATAAAAATTGAACGATAGAATTGTAGATTTTTGCCTTTATCCTTCGAAAGTTTCGTACAAAAGTGCGTAATTCTAAGAATCGAATATTACGAGTATCCACCTTATTCGAGGCATCAAAGAAAGACGTAAGCTTACGCGAGATCCCCACTTTTACTAAGAATTTTTGACACGAGACGATATCTGCAATGCGTCTTCGCCTCCTCCACGATCGGTCTTCTGTCTCTGTTCCCCGCCAGTTAATCTTTTCTTAGATTTCTCGGTTTATAAAATATCGAAAACGGTTTGTTTGATCTACCACGACCAGACGTTACTTTGAAAAATCACTGCGTTGATTTTCCTCGAAAAACAGAAGAAACGAAAGAGCGCAAAATCGCAATAACATTCGCGATCGCGAAATTTTCTGGTTATTACTCTTCTGTTCACTGGCATCGAGTCCAACGCTTTTCGGATCATCCCACTCGAATTCCCGCCCTCTTTAGGTAATCAGAAAGGAAGAGATCCCAGGAGCTTTGATTAAAGTCAAGGCTCCTTTGACAACTAGAAAGTTTTCGGTGACCGAGAGGAATTCGAAGGGTTCTCTCTTCGCGACTTTGCAAGGATTTTCCTTTTTTTTTTCTTTCTTTCTTTTTTTTTTTTAGATGAATGAAAACGCATTCGATGTAGAACCGGCACTGTTTCGCGCCGAAATAGGAATCTGAGAAATATGTACCGAGTTTTCTTTGACGAGAAGAAAATTCGAAGAATCCTCTCTACGACTTGATTCTTTCTTTCTTTCTTTTTTTTTTTTTTTTAACATAGAACCGTAGCACTGTTCGCGTCGAAAAAACGGGGCCTGAAAAAACGTGTACCGAGCTCTCCTTTGACGAAAAGAAAATTTCAGTGACCTGCTCCTTCCTCGAAGAAATACGAAGGTCTCCTTTGACGAGATAAAAATTCGAAGGATTCTCTGTACGAGTTCGTGAGTTTTTTTTTCTTTCTTTTTTCTCTTTAACAGCGAATTCAGTAGAACCAGTATTATTTCAAACTGAAACGGGCCTTAAAAAAGTACCGAAATCTTTTAACGAGGAAAAAAATATCTTCTTTACGACCTCGCAAAGATTATTTATTAAGAACCTGCATTTTTTCACGCCGAAATGCGTACCGACGTTTCCTTTGAAGATCAATGATCGGAAGAAATTCTTCTTCTCTGTCAAAGAAGAAAATTCGAGAGATGCTCTCCGCAAGGATTATTATTACTATTATTATCATTAGAAGAAAGAAGTATGAACTTACCGTAGAACCAGCACTGTTTCACACCGAAACGGGGTCTGAGGAACGTGTACTGAGGTTGGGGCGGAAGATGATCGAGAAGGGCGGCCAAACCGGCGACCAGAAGGGGGCCACCCCACGCGTAGCAGGCGTACACTCGTAGTCGGAGGGTCTCTTGGCCTTTCTCCAGGCTCGCCGGTCTCAGATCCCTGCAAGAAGAAAAGAAAGTGGAGAATGGTCAGTGGGGAGGGGAGGGGCGCGCAGAAGCCACGAAACACGAGATCGTTGTGCTCGCTTAAACGGAACGCGAACAATAAAACACTCCGGCAATCCCGCGGTAGAGTTTCAACGTGGAAGGGAGAAAAGAAGCGAGGCTCCATTAGAGAGCTAGGCGGAAATAAAGGTTTCGCGGAACGATCTTTCGGCTGAGCGATGGCCTGCCATTTTGCGTAATCAGCGGCGGTGAGAAAAGAAAACGGGGGAGGGATTATTGTTTCGAGGATGGCTCTAATTCAATGGAATATTTAGAATTGTCGATAAATTTAAGAGAATACACGTATCATCTTCATAACGATATTAAAAGAAATGATAGAATTTTAATTGTTTCTTGAAAAATCAAAAGTTTCGAAGATAATCTGATGCAAATCAATTTTTCCAATTTCCTTTATAGACACAGGAGAAGATAAGAAATCCATTTCAATATCATTAAAGGAAATTGCGATTCGAAAAGGATCACCATTATTAAGAATCGTTTGATCTCGACATTCGTTCAAATATAACTTTGAACGCATTTTTCTTTCTTTTTTAGAACGAAGTAGACACAATTCCTGTCCATCACGACGAAAGAGAGAACCGTCACCGAAACAGATCGATCGATCGTCGGATCGACAAAGGCTTCTTCGACAAAAGGTAATCTACATGCGTTTCAACGGGCGCAAACAAGTCTGTGGAGTAGTAAACGGAGCAATCTACGAAAGGGTGAAAAACTAGGAGGCAGTAAAACGATTGCCTTAGATGCAATTAATGCACGGCCCCTTATTCCCGGCTATCGAGTACCGAGACTTTTTCTCGATAAAAGGGGTGCAGACAGGAGAGAGCGATAGTTTCCGCGCGCGAGTTCGTTCGGAAAGTTTGGCTGCCATTAGCATCAGCCCTGACGGCGACCCCCGTCGTTATTATGCAATTCAAAGAAGCTTGTGTGTTTCAACTTCGACAGATCGTCTCGTTGCCCCGTTTCTCGCTCTCCTCCTCTAAGCTGCGGACAATCCACCGACTGCACTCGCGTCGAAAGCTTGCATAAACTGAAATTTCTCCGCAGCCGCCGCGGAGCCGAAAAGTCTAGGAAGTGAAACGCAATAAGGAGAAGAGAGGGCACGATTCTGGCACGAGTCCAGGGAAAAATGAAACTCGAAGGAATCGCGATGATGATCACGACGGTTTGCGCTTTGAGAATTATGAAAAAATTGCGAGCTTTTCTTTCTTTTTTTTTTTTCCTCAATAACTCTATTGCATTATTTTTTAATATATTCGTTAAAAAGATAAGCTTCGAAGAAAGCAATTGAATCTCCCCATTAAATATTCCACGCATCTTTACTTTACTTTCATTGTTAAAAGAAAGAGCGAAGAATTGGCGTGGAAAAAAATATGTATCGAAAGTTTGATTGGAATCTAGCATACGTTTTGGCGCTTTGACGAGGGATCCTTCTACACACGAGATCGATGCAGCTACACTCGAGCCGACGATTAAGAGGATAATCGAGAAGGTAATTAGCGAAAGAACACGATTCCACCTCACTGGTGGACGCGATCGCGAGCTAAACTTATGGCTATAGCCTATACCCGATATTACGTTACATTAACGAGCTCGAGCAATTAACTCGCCTCTCTCTCTCTCTCTCTCTCTGTCTCCCTCTTTCTCACTTTCTGCATCCAGAGGATACTGTGCAACGCGTGATCAAAAATGGCCACGTTTCGCTCGCAGCCCGACTGGCGCCACCGATGCGTTTCGCTTGTCCCGTTTTATTTGAATTTTCACTTTTTGACAATAGAGCCGCGTCGTTACGCCCGACATTTGCCATATCCGCAGTGACGTCGGTTCAGATAGGGTGCGATTTACGAGTAACAACCCCTCCGCTCTAAAGCCCCGTTGTGTTTCGGCCGCGCTACCCCTCCTCCCCCTGTCTGTACAAGGGGAGGGATGTTGCTGTTATAGCGACGTTAAACTAGCCAGACAATGACGAAGCCTCGTTGCTTCGACGGTCATTGCTCGTAATATCGGGGTCGGCCGTCGAAATTTAATTATTTCGGTGTCCCGTTAATAAGTCCGACCCCTTAATTTCCAACCGACTCTGTTATTCAGCGGTTCCTTCGATCATTGTATTACACCCCGTTTCCAATTTTAACACTTCCGCCTCCCGCTAATTTCGAAATATCCCTTCAAGTAAAATTACGCGACGATATCCGCGTTATATTATCGTTATAACAATTAACGTTTCACTAGTTTGTCCTTGGTTAACTTTTTTCCTGACTTTTTTAATTTTCATCTTTTCGTACAAAAAAGAATTGGTTACACATTGGTCAAAGTTAAAGCAAGTTCGGAGGATACTTTTTCTCGAGATTGGAAAACACCGGGCACCGGTAATTTTGTCAACTCGGTTTTCAACGCCTTCGAGTTGGCGCCTCGAATTTCGCCGCGAGATCCCGCTGGAGTGCTGGAGATATTAATTCCCGGTGGCACGACTCATTTCCGGGAACGCTAATTAGCCATCACCGCAGTCGTGGCGCGCGATTAGTTGCCTCCCGTCCGGTCGGAAGAGAAAGTTTCCCGCGTCGGAAGAAAAGAGGGGGTTGGAGGTCTGGTTTTCGCTTCGAGCGTCGCTGCGGCGGCGCCACGATAATTTTCCCCCCGCCCTCTGGCCGCTGGTGTCCCGGCTGAAAATGGAACGAAACGGAGGGAAAACGCATTAAACATCGCTCCCGGGAAAATTAGGGTGATGCCCGGCTACAACTTCCCGTCCTTCCTCGTTCCCCTTCAATCGTATGGCAAATATTTTTATGTCTCTCTTTTATACGTCTCCCCTCCTTTCCGTTTCCTTCCATGGTAGGAAGGAAGGAGGTATCGTGGATGCCTCTCCGGCCACGGTACGACGATTCGCGATACGACCGCGTCTTCTCTACGACGAAGAGGATTATTACACACGGATCTATCCTCGAAAGTGTAATTCATTGTCGGAGCGATAAAGGAAGAGATAAAGGTTATTTTTGCAATAATGGATTCGCCTGGGAAGGGTTTTCATTCGCGTAAAGGAGATCTCTTCGATCCTCCTCTCGATGAGACGTGTTCTATTATCTCGGGGCGAGCACGCGAGACACGAAGGATGTGGAATGAACGTAAAGAGAGAGAGAAAGAGAGGCAGGCTTAATCCTGACAAAGGACTCGTCGGAATAGCTTCTTTTAATTGTATCCCGTCACCGTGGCTATTTATCGTTCGTATTTGCGAACGGGAAAAAAGGAGGGGGAAGAAGAAGGTCGGTCGTAAAAGGGTGGCAAGGAGCCACATTAAACCTTTGTACGAGGGCAAATCGTCTTGCCTCTCGTGGTTAAACCACGGATTGAAGTTATTAAAAGTATCCGAGAGAGGCGTACGCGTGTCGCGAATACTCGAAGCGATTCCATTCTTCCTTTCTCTCTCGTTTGGCCATTTTAACGCCCATTGAAACCTCACGTTTCAACCACCTTTGAGTTGTCCGCCACCTCGACAACTTTATATACATATACATATCTCTGTACCGAGGAATAAAAGTTGTGGGGAAAAAATTCGTAGAATTACAAACGTCTCGGCCACCCTTCCGTCCATCCCGCTTGGATCCCTCTCTCTGTGTATATCTCTGTGGCGCACGCCCGTGGACCTTAATACAGAGCCGAGACGTAAACGTCGCCGACTGTCGCCGAGGCCAGAACGTATACCAGCGGTAGCCCTATATTTATCTGTCCGATATGGTAATTATACGGACGGCAATTAGCGGCGTAGCCAGTTAGAGAGGTAGAGAGACCGCTTGGCAGACGGTATCGCGCCATACCTTGTGGAGAATACGGAACCAGAGAGAGAGAGAGAGAGAGGAAGATCGTTACGCGTAGACCCATTTCACGACGGTCGGGGAGGATATTATTTATCTTGTGGTACGCCCGTGAATGCGGAAAAAAAGTCACGGTCGTTGCGGAAAAGTTGGACGATCTGCTTTACGCTACAATTATCGTGATGTACTTTAGAAAATTTCCGCGATTCTCTCGGAAGTTGGCCGTTTTAATTCGTACGACGCTCTTTCTGGGTTCTTTGAAAGCAAGCTTGGCGTAATAATTTTATATCGATCTTGTTGCGTTGATTCTCACTCTCCTGCGATGCGATGTAAATTTAAAATCATCGTCACGACTAATGAAAGCGATGAATAATTTGGAAAGATTTGCAAGATGATTTTGAAATAGCCTCGTCTTCTTTTTTCTGAGAATAAATAATCGAACTGGCTAACGAGTTAGAAAAGTGAATCGAAGAAATCGTCGAAGAACGAGTCTAGAAATCTATGCCCACGAGACGCGATCGTTTTTTACACCGTTTCGTTTTTTCTGGATATACAAATATCCGCTTGTGGACAAATCAATTTTATTCGAACGGGATTCTGGATGGAACAAGAAGACAGCCCCAAAGAAGAAAGTTTGGAAACCCGAAAGAAAGGAGATCAAGAATGATAATCCGCGACGTTCCGAGGGAAATCCAGCAAATGTTGCGTAGAAACGATAGTGCCTTCGAAAGTTTGGCGGAACGTATGGAAAGCGAGGCCAGCTTTATTGAAAAGTTTCGGCGGAGACGCGGTTAAGAGGCGCGGAGGGAAGTTGGTGTCATCGATCCGCGAGAATTTCTCACTTTCCAACTACGGCCAACACCCCCTCCGGCCCTCACCCTGTCAATTTATCTATCCGCGACGCTTCTATTTGCCCCGTTTATCCCCCCTCCCCCCGAAAAAGATCGATCCTCGACTTTGTCTGCCGATCCGCGTTAACCTCCACCGATTCGTTCGCGTATCTCGATTCATCTTGATCCGTTTCGAGATTGCCGAGTTGAAAATCCGATTAATCTTCCGAATTATCTTCGCGGATAAATCCCATTGTCGCTGATTAACCAAACCAGACGATCGCAATATCGTTATCGATGCGTTATATTGTTACGACTCTCGATCTGCGCCAATTCGATCGTTCCATTAATCGTTCCACTGATTTCGAGAGATTGTAATTTGATTTTTTAGTAATTTTTCTGATTTCATTGATCATATCGCGTACATACGCATTTTTCTTTTGTAAATCCGCTCGTCTCGCGATCATCTCGTGTTCCTGAGCGTGTCTTTAAACGACAGCTGGGGCAGTGCTCGAGAAACAAGTAGACCGACAGAAGGACGACATTAAAGCAAAGAAGAGCGGCTTGAGAAAAGAGCAGGCTAACGAACAGATGATAATTAGCCGCAGGTCTTTCTTTCTCATCGTCGAGGAAACGATTATTTTATCCCTGCTGATATATGGAATATAAATTTCCGTATAAAGTCGATGCCTGGAATAACGTATCCACGTAATCTTACCGATAATTTGCCGGAAGTTAGACAGGGCTGAGGATAAAGGAGGAGGCGTTCGACACTTTCGCGAGATCGTTATGCCGAATATAACGTCTCCTTTTCGACTCTCTTCGCGACTTCGTTTTCACCCCTTTCGCGAGATCACGGGGTGAACTCGGCGCGGAGAGGAGTAATTGAAGACGAACGCGGAGGGCAATGACGCCGCCCCGGCTCGCGCAGAATTTTCAATATACCGACGTTGCGTCGCCGAAGCGATTACGGCAATTAGAGAGCGAAAGGGTTGTGGGTAGGTGGTAGACGGAGGAGAAGGGTGGAGGAATAATTTATGCGGCACACGTGGCCCTCTCGCACGGCATTCTTGGAAAGTTCCCTCGACGGAATCGGCGCGGACGATCGTGTTGGAAATCGTGTAACGTGCTTCAAGCCTTTTTCCCTACACTTGTTGTACTTACAATTGTCATCTATAGGCAAGCCTTCTTCGCCTTTATTTCCAATTCATATTTTTCAAGGGGAAAAAACGGTGAAAGTATCGCTCGTAGCATCCTTTGCTCCGAGTTTGAATTACTTTCCCTTTCGAATAAAGCTTTCGTTCCGTTCCTCATCAATTTTATATTCGAGCTCAAGATCGTAATGGAGCTCGAATTTTCACGTAAAACACGCGATCGAGGAAATAGAAGAAACTATACCGTATTAAAGTCAGTCTTTATCTTAATTAATTCTTATCTTGATGCAAGGATTCGTTCCGTAATGTTTGATATTATGAACGGTTGGTTTTTTTTATTGAAATAGCTTAGTACGTTCTTCCAAGAATCGTGGCTCCCATTTGTCTGAAGGTTTACGATAGATATCAGTGAGACAAGAAGCGTAAACATGCGTAAAGATAGCAAAGGAATAAAAGACAAACTCAGTTTCAAAGGACAAAGTGGCGCGCCTCTATTGATCTTTCATCTTCGAAACTATACCTGGCCAAATTCAAATGTCCAATTTTTAATAGCAATTTTAAACTGAACTGTTTAAAAGAAATCCTTCTTAATAAATTCCAAAATCCCTGGTCGAAACTTCGAAGAAAGAGTTACGCTCCTTTCCAGAAGAAGAAAGTGTTACGGTAGGTCTAGGTTAGATCTAGGTTACCGACAGACACCCTGGAAATTGAAAGTGTCAGAATCTTTTCATTGCCGCGATAAAGTCAACTTCTGACTCAACGTAGGCGCGATAACAGGGGTGAAACGGCAACGGGCCGAGTGTTCACGTGTCGTGGAAGCCTCGCGTGCCGCACGAACCAACCACTGTACTTTTCCTGGGGGAAACATTGCCTCCCCCTCCTTTCCCCCTCGTCCTTCGCAATTGCCGCAACGAAAAGGAGGGAGGCGTGCCGGAACACATCCATCGCGAGAACCTTCATTACTGGTGAACGAGAGGAACGTTCGACGACTGCGAAATCCGCGGTGGAATTCACCCGAAGAAACTTTGCGTCTCTCTATGAGATATGGCAGAGCTCTCGGTTAAATCCTGACGATTTATCGCATTTTAACGATCTCGGTGGAAAGAGAATATAGATACAAGGAGAAATAGTTTTAATTCGAGAGTCTGTAATACTTTCTTGAATTTGACGAAACATTTGCGTCCATTGGACGACGTTTGCGTTTTATAAATCGCAATGCTTCCCGACCGATCGAAGAGAGTGCAGGATCGATGATCGACCGCGTCCCGGGAAGCGAACGAAGCGTGCTGCATCCGAGAGGAATGCGCGTCCTTGACGTAACTGGTTCGAGGAATGCCGTTGCATAATCGGGGAGAAACCACCGGAGGTGGAAAGATCGACGTGCATAGTTACGGACCAGCTCTCTTCTCTCTCTCTTTGAAACAACTCTCGGCCTGGAATAACGGCCTTGAGACTAATAAACGTGGTTCAGCGTCTCAAAAACAAGGGGGAACGAAGCGAATCGGCACAGACACACCGGTGTCTTCGAGCCTAAAAGAAAAATATTGAAATAGAGGAGTCGTAGTGGATAGAAGAAGAAGAAGAAGACGAAGATGATCGACGCGTTTGCAGTCGTTCTCGACTGCACGGATCTGGGAAGATGTCAGGTGTTTGTTGACGCGGATAACCGAACGACAACAGACGAGAGAAGGCGGAGGGAGAAGATGAGGGTGGAGTTTGGGGTCACACGTAGGCGCAGAGAGAGGGTGGCGAAGTCGCTAATGGAGGAAAAACAGAAGGGACCAGAAGGAAAACAAACAGCGGGAGGATGGTTAGGAGGAGAACAAGCTATCGAGGCGCTCGCTCACCACCCCTCCGGTCTTCTGGTCTCCCCCTCGAGCGGTAACGAAGAGCGACTTCTTCTTCCGACACGCTCCATCGACTATGACGAAACGTCGTCTCGCCTAAAACTGGCCGGGGGGTTGATATTCAAAACACAACCGCCGCGACAATATTGATCCACTTAACGGTTTAGAGAAAAACTCGTTCAGACGGGGCTTAGGGCGTCGCGTGTAGGGTGGCAGAGTAGAAGAGGGAGAGGGGGGCAGCGAAAAAGAGAGAACGAAGCGTAGCCGCGATGACTACTCGGTATTGGACGTCGACACGGGGGCGAGAAACCGAAATGTCATCGTCCTTTGTAATCTATGGCGCGGGGAGAGGGTTGAGAATCGATTCGATGTCATTTTCTTCGTTGGAGAGATGCGGGGGAAATTTTCAACGCGGCGATATTTCTTCTTTTTCCCTTTTTTTCGCCGGATAATGAAAATTGAACGGGTATCCGATAATTGTCCGGATTATCTCGGTTCACGGGCAGATATTTCAATTAATTCATTAACAGATCTCTCTCACGGTGCATATAAACAAGCCGCGGATTTAATTAATCCCGCAACGCGTCCTCGATATTTATTGTGTCGAGCTGTGCGTCCACCACAGTTTTCGATAAACAAGCGTCATTATAAATCAAATTTCCTTTCCCCAAATTTCCTCCTGGAGCGCGAACAATCGAGCGCGTAGGCCGGAATAGAAGGGAAAACCAATAATATCGCGCGGAAACTTAATATTTCGAAATTCTGCGTGGATAAAAAAAGGACGGGGCAACATAACAAACTCGTAACCCGAACGATGCCCGCGCTTCCGATAATCCATTCCCCTAATTAATTTCCCCATTTTTCATCCTCCGTTGAAGCACGGATGAAGAGTTCGAGGCCACCCCTGATAGGAGGGAGAAAGAAACGAAAAGGAAAGTGGAAATTGGCTTTCATCCACGGATGAGCAAAAGAACAAGGGTTGGTAGTCTGTCGCGCGAATCTTGACGAGTCTCGATATAATTTCCCGGAGAAGAGAGTTGAGACGTTCGCTCAGACATCCCTTTTTTATTTTTATTTTTTCTTTCGAAGCTTCATTTATCCTCCTCCTCTCTTCCTCGTAATTCTCTATTTTTGCGTGTCGCGAAAACCTTTCCAGGTGTTAGTTGCTTAAACGTTGTCACGGTTGTAAAAGGAGACGGTTTAAGGGAGGAAGAAAGGAAGGAAGGAAATGAATGGTGGAAGGATCGTGCACTCGAGGATCGTGCAGATTGTTTGGCGGTTCCACGAGTGGTTATCTGCAAATGAAAGGCCACAAATGCGGAACAGTAGAGGAATCCGATGGTAAGGAATGGCCAGGAGAAATTGCGGGGATGTCGAAGTTTATTCTGGAAGAAAGCAAGGGAGGGATGGAGATAGAGAGAGAAAGTAAGAGCATGGGCCAGAAGGAAGGGATGGTTGTGGCGACGGTGGTGTCGAACCGACAGTCGTCGTGGTGGCTGTTGGTAGTTTGTTCGCGTATAATTCGATCACCAGAGGGGAATTATTGTTCTAACCGATCCCTTCCACGACATTAGAGCGCCCGTCTTCCCCTTGGAAAGAAGAGATAACGATCGAAATGAACCTCCATTTTTCTGGCTTTCCATAGAACGTCAAACGACGAACAAGTGGACCTTCTATTTGGAAATCTAATCCATCACTGGATCGATCGTATTCCTCCTTCTGTAAAAATTGGCGAAGATCTTTGTAATTTTCCTCGACCGACAGCTATGAATTTTATAATAGCTCCGTTCATGGTTCGAGTTGAGTTCGAGTTGAGAGAGAATGCTGGAAGAATTAAAAACAGGGGAGAAAGAAAGGAGAAAGGAAGAAATCGAGATCGAGAAGAAAAGATGTGATTTCAAGAGTGATATCGAAGTTCGATCTCGAGACGAGCAGACGGAAGATTTTTCTCCAAGATTGAACGACACGGTTCGAATCGTTATGCGCGAAACTTCGAATCCCTCGGATATCTGGATACGGATAAATATCCACGAAACTACGCATATTTTTCACGATCGTTTATCCGGAATATCGCGCGTTCCTTCCGTACGCTACATTTCTCACGCAGTCTCGGGGAAGAACGATCCCCTCTCCCCTAAGATTTCATAGAAAAAGCCGAGCATCCTTGCCAAAAACTTATATACATCGTATCTATCTACCTGGTATCTTGTATCTCCAAATCATTTCCATTTTGCAAATTTTTTCTCGAATTTATCCTCGACTAAATATCCTTTCTTTGGACTCTGTAAAACATATTTTATTGAATTTAATTTATTCGAGTTCATGAAGTATTATCGTTCATTGACGATAAAAACTCGATGGTTGAAATTTTTTTCTACCGGAGAAGAACTGTTTTCAAATCTCGATTCTAAGTTATCTCCAAGTTTTCTTGGAAACGGTTGATCGCCGTGAATTCTCCGGTGAACCAAAACTATGCAACCGGATCGATACTTGGAAAACTGTCAATCGAATTCTGGCCAAGGGACGATGGGTCGAAACCGCAAATCCGCAAGACCGGCGTAACCCGAATCAGGCGAAGGAAGCTCTTTGACGTCGAACTGTGTACGGAAGCGGCGTTCAACCCTTCCCTCGACACCATTTACCGAGGCGATAGCGTCGATAAATGGCCATTAGTCCGCCATGTTCACCCGCAAAACCGAAATGCACGCGTGCCATTGATAGACCGGAAGCCGATTTTCACCCGGCAGTTAAGCCCGAACACCAAGTTTTCGGCGAGGAAAATCGTGCCGGCCTTCGATCGACGATTCAACTCTCGCCCTGGAACGGCTTAATCGAGGATGTAATTACTCGTTTCCGCCTGTTATGCCCTATTTCGATTTTGCCTGGTCCACAAGGAGAGAGGAAATTTCTTCAGGAGAGATCCTATTTGCGAGCAGATATCGTTAAATTTAAAGAGATCAATTTCTAACGAGAAACGAGGAAATGTATCTCTTTACTATGCATTTGCAAGATTATTCTAAGGAAGTCGTTGAAATTTTTGTAATTTTGGAAATTTGAATTAATTTGAATTGGGATTAAAAAGAAGGAATCGAGGATTTCTGATTTAAGAAGCGAACGAGAATGGAAAAGAAATAACTCTTTGGTCACGATAACTAATCACCGCTGCAATCTGCGTTTCCAAACGCGTATAAAACGCGTTGAGCGCGTGCCGTCGACCGGTCGTACGGAGTCTCGTTGCTTGTAAAAATGGCGAAAAAAAGTAGGCCACGTTTAAAGACCTTCGAGTTTCAAGAGGTCCAACTTCTTCGGCCTCGTAAGATCCTTGTTTAATTAATAAGCGGCGCTTGTTGATGAGCGTTCAGCTTGTAACAGCGAGACGTGTTTTTGCCGGTGGCGTCGCTGCCACTCGAATCGACGGAAATAAGAGGTTTCGAGTTACTGGCAAACGATTTCTTTCAACGATCCGAACACACTTTATGACTGCATGTTTGTCGAAGAGTTTCCACGCGACCCAGAATCGATCCTAGATTCGCTCATCCTTTTCCTCAACAATCGAAAGACATTTTATTTTTATATAATTACCGATATCTGTAATTATAATTAAAATTGTAAACACTAATTATTCTTAGTCTTGCAAGTTTTTTAATTTTAAAAGCTAAAACTTATTTTATTGTATTCTACAAAAATATCAAGGATTTTGAATATATCTTCATCCCTTTGTTTCGATCGATTGTCACGCGATATCTTCGAAAACAAAAGTAAAAATCCAATAAAACCAGATATACTTCAACGTATTTTTCGCCAAGTTGCACGTAACCAATCCTAACAAGTTCTCAAACAGCTTGTACGTTTAACAGCCGTTATCGTCGCAACAATCTTTCCTCCAGCAACGCGTTTACCTTATCTCTTTTATTGCACGCTTTCCGTATCAACCACAGGCGAGAATACTTACATCGTTTCCTTTTTCTTTCCAACTCGAACTCGAAAGGGACCAATGTCAACGCGTTTCTCTCTACGCGTTTCGTTCGATCGAAAGAGATCCTGAGAAGAGCAATGGCGGACGAGAAGAGCCATCGAGGAGATTCGAGTTTATGGAGGAAACCGCGAGAAATTCTAGGTTTACGAGCGATAAAACCGACACCGGAGGTCGAGGCTCGTGCACTTCGCGGCTTTTCAAGCCTTTTTTGCGACTCTCTCGTTCACTGGCGCCTTCAACTGGAGCACTGGATTGTCCTACCACCTCTTGGCAAACGACGATGGAATCATAAAGTGGCGAGAGATATACACGGCTCTTCGACTCTGTTACATTAGTCGCTCTATGGTCCCTCGATGGAGATAATAAATAAGTATATATATATATATATATATATATATTGATTCCAGTGGATTTTTGTAATACTTCACACGACACAAGCTTTGGACAAATCGCGTGTGATATTTGATTTAATGATTACTCGATTATTCAAATATATTCCTTCGATCTACAATCTCTCGATGAAAGCTTTGAATGAAGCACGTACGTAATGCAACTCTCACATTTTATTACTATTCCGCATGATCAGAATTCGTATTCCAATTTGTGACAGTTATAATTTGTGTAAAACACGAAAATATTGAATAAATTGTAGGTATTATTTATCGCTTATTAATTGAAGAGTTTCGTAGAAATCGATCGAGTACGTGCGATCACATGCGTCCTAGGAATGAATGCCCGTATAAGCCTGTGTTTAAAGAAACTTTAATGAAAGGCCATCGAGAGAATCGCGAGAACGTGTCGAGAGTTTAATTTACTTTAATAGCCCTCGAACCGATCAATCGGCCGATTCTACTAAAATTTATCAAAAAATCAGAAGAATCTTCGACGCTCCTCCATCAATTGGATACTAACGTATAGATTTATAGTCCCTATCGAGTTGAAAGGGAGTGCATTGAGCATCGAGCACTCGCAGGCCAATAATAAGAAAACAAGAAAATAACCGGCTAGCCACAAAGAACGAAACGCAGGGGCGAAAAACGGTCGGATTAATCCATCGGCGGCCAGACGCGCGTGCAGCAACAGCGCGAGCCATTGAACCGATTACAAACAACCTTCTGATCGACTGGCGGAGTGCAGCACACCAGCACACGTGCACAAAGACGCGCAACAACGCCTTGCATCCCGGCTCGCAAGAGACATCGCCGAGAGAAATCTCGGCCGCAAGAAACGCATTACCAGCGAGATAAATGAAAACCGAACGATAAGCTCGTGTACAGCTTGTCTCGTTTGCGATCGTTTCACCCTGCGCGACACGCGCGAGGGTGCACAGCTCTTGCGCTGACAAATGTGTCATAATGGATCTACCGATAAAAAACTCGCGTGCGAATCACTCGTTTCTTGCCACCAATCGTTGCAAACCTCGTTTCCACCTCTTCCTCGTCCACTTGCGTTTTCAATGTATGTGTATATATATATATATGTATATATCTTGTTGTTAGATTAAATGCATTCGATGCGCGATATTCAAAATTGATGAGCAGCTGTTATCTAGAAAGGCAGACACGAAAAACGTTGGACGAGAGTAGGGTCTTTTTATCTATCTCTCTCTAAAAATTGGTAAAATGAAATATCAATTTATACGAATAATGTCGAATTTTTTCCTATTTAAATAATAGTTTTTCAATTACCGATTTTTATTACATTAGCATCCTGGACGAACGTGTTACTTCAAGTTCAATTTCTCCATCCGAAAAATTATTATTAACGCAAATCTGTTTTCAAATCTGGTAATTGACATTAAGAAAAGTGAGTTTGTTGTCCATCTTTATCCAATCCACCGCGTAGCACCTTCAAACGGATGCAAATCCAGCGAGTCTTAATCCCCTGTTCGCTACAGGATTTCGAAGGACGATTCCCATCGCCGTGTGCGCCGCGTCATGAGATTCCTCGCAGCAGAGCACTCGAGCACGGTGGTCTCGCGCTCTAAAAATAGAGAAACGATCCAGATCCTTCCTAATCGCCGCGTCCTCGAGGGAGGAACGTTCTCGAAGGGAAACGAGATTAACGTCCAACTTGCGTTTCGCACAGACGCAAGACTCGCGGGGTTGTTCGTCTGCCATTAGCGAAACCGTCTGGCCGGATGAAAGGTTCAAGCTGGCCGTTCGCGCCTAGCGGAATAACTGCTCGGCCCATTAGGCCTGAATCCGGCTTAAGCGACGACGACGATGACGACTTCTTGGCCCGACTTCCTTTCTTTCCTCTTTGAATATCCTCTCCCTCTCTCCCCCTCCCTTTCTCTCTCTATGTTAGGTGGCCAGGCTTCGAAAAATACGTCGGCTCGGGAGTGTCCCCGACGGCGTTGAAAAAAATTATTTATCGGAATTATTCCACGCGAAATCGAACTCGAGAAACTCCGCCTCGTTACGCATTCATGCGATCCCCTCTATTATGATCCATATTGCGCCACGTGAAAGGCGGCGAGGGGTGGGAGAAGAAGAAGAAGAAGAAGAAGAAAGTGAAGAAGAAGAAGGAAGGAGGAGGAAAAATCTCTTCTTCTTTCGTTGGCGGAAGTTCGGTCACCCACGATCGACAACAAAGAAACCATTCTTGACGCCGGGCCCACGACCTTTTTTCCGCTTCGCCCGCGATCGTCTCTTTCTCTTTCTTTCTCTCTCTCTTCGCTTTCATTGAAACTTGCGACTCGTTATTGTGTCGTCTCTGTGAAATAATAGGAGGTAGGGAAAGATTGCGGCTGTGATTTCAACGAGGGGCGTTTTGGATATATCCCCCCTTTTTTCCAGGTATCGTATCCTTGGCAACGTACGATTGGCAACGGATGCCTCGTTAATTTCTCGTCACACAGCTCTCAACATACGATTGAAAGTAAAAATATTTCAAATTGGAAGATATCAAAGTTTTAGCATCTCTTTCTTCCATTTTATTTAAAATAAATAAGAGATAACTTCGATCGGAGGAGTATCGCGAGATGAAATTGTCTGAAATATTACAGTTCAATTAATACATATACAGTGAAAATTAACTTAATTACGGGAATGCCGTATTCCGAGCATCTAATTAATTCAGGAAATATCTACTCGACGATTGACAGGATCCTATGAATCGGTCGAGCAATTCCCATCCGGAAGATTTGCTTCTTCCTTTCCCTCGAGATCAGCTTCCAAATCGTATGCGCGTTTTCTTTTTCCCAAATCCGGTGGAATCCTCTCTCCGTGAGAGAGGATAGGCACGCGAAAATCCGGGGGAGAGAGGCGGTGGGGAAGGAAGGCGGGCGAAACAAGAGGAAGAATGGAAGACTCGTGGCGGAGTCTGAAGTCTGGCTTTGGCAGAAAAATCTTTCCTACGCGGCTACACGTCCGATCAGTCCGATTGGCTCGTCTGCATTCGCTTTTTCTCCCCGTTCGGTTATTCTTAACCAAACGCCGAAACGACGGGACGCCTCACCCTATTTCCGTTCCGCGAAGATAACGGGGAATATTCCGAGAAGGCAAAGGAGAATTTGGATATTGGGCTCCAACGAAACCAACCATTGGATTTACGGACCCAGATCGATGACTAATTCTCGTCTCCGACGAGAGAGCAGAAATGCTTGAAAATTGTTAATTTCAATTCCATGAGATCGCGTCGAACGAATATCGAAGGAACACGATGCAGAGAGAATTGAGATATCTGCGTTGGAAGTAGTATTCATCGAGAGAAGAAGCGTAGAAATTTTTAAGAAATTCAGATATCTTTAGACGATTTCTTTCTTTGACTACGAGATAACATCGATTCCCTTATTCTTTCGTCGTATAAGAGCAAGAGTGAACGCGGAGAGGATAATCAAAGTCGAGCACCTTCTTCAGAGGCAGACTCCGATAAAGCCCCTGGATCGTGCGTGAAAACCTCGTGAGATTAACCTTGGCCTTCAGGATCCCAGCCAACTCCGCACTAACTTCGAATCCACTCCGCGGTCCATTTCGTTCGCGAAGATCTTGGCTTTTCGAAGACCCAAATGGAACCCTAATAACGCTTCCCTTCCCAACGACCTCGAGTTTCCAACTATCGAACTCCCCTTCCACCAAATTTAATACCACGTATCTAAATCTCGAGCAAATCTTCTCTTTACGCAACATTTCTCTTTCATACGTTTCGCACAAATTCGCGAGAAGGATGATAATTGATTCCGCGAATTCCGCTCGAATCCGGGAGTCGAATCAATTTCGACACCGCAAGGAGGGGAAAAGATCGATAAACTTGGCTAATTTACTTGCGAAGGGGCGGTGTGTGGATCGAATCGGGTAAGAGGAGAAACGCGCGGTGGCTGGCCACGATCATTTATCAAGAAATTGTCTGGGCGAGGGACGAGGGGGAGATGGAAAGGTTGGTCGGATGAAAATCGCTGAAGAAGCGCGCGATCATTTATCGGGGAGGAACGAGGTCTGATCGGTCCGTCTCGGGTTTTGGTCGTGTTGGGACACGTTCGCCGCAGAAGAAAGGAAACAGGAAGGAAGGAAGGAATAGGCGAGCGAACATGTGGCCGACACGTGAGCTGGAAACGAACCGCTAGGATGATGAATCTATCGCGTGAGCGGCCACGATGCACGACGCTCGCGGGATTATTGTTTGCTCACCGTTTGCTGTTTCTCGAAAATATTTTTCACCGGCTTTTCGTTTTGCGCGAATGGAGGAACCGAGCCGACCTGCCGAGCAAGTTTCCATTTTCGTCGGCAGTTGTAAACACGGAATTGCGGCATCACGTATTGTTGGAAAGTTCTTTTCGAGAGGAAGTTTGCTGGATGCCTCTATGGAACTTGGTGACAAACAGAAAACGAAGTAGTTTATCTTTGAGTTAGGGAAGAAGAGGGAAATGATAAGTAAAGTAAGTTATATTCTTTGGAGAAGAGGATATAAGAAGGTTAAGTAGACGGAGATCCATTAAATGTGATTACGAATAAATATATCGGTAAAGCACATCACACGATTTTATATAATTCGTGAAAGCACAGCGATCAGACGAAGCTTCTTTAATTTATTTCTATCGAGATCGAACGAGTCGTAAAAACGTTACGAGGCAATTATTGAACAACTGTTCGATTTATTTCTTGTAAAAATATATTTTCCGAATCAAGGATCGAAAAAGTTGGAGCAGACAAAATCAATGGATTCGAGTTTTATTAATCAATTCATTCACGGAAGAAAATCGATTTAACGACCAACGAATCGGTACCCTACTCACGTGCGTTTATTCTTAACTAACGACACGAAACAATCACTGACGTGGTGGCGAACGAGTGATCGTTCCAGCGAAAAACATGGAGGAACGAGGAAGAGATGGAAGGATCCTCGGATCCTTGAACGAAGAGATGAAGGAAATCGTGACGCACGCGAGGATTCCTCGAAGAGGTTAATAACGGTCGACCGATGTCTTCGAACTTTTCAGACCCGCCCCGGCCGTGTCCCGCGCGATTAACGATGCCCAATAAATTTCTTCACGATCGTTCTCCACTTTCGTTCCGCGAATTCGCGGCCGATTAGTCCCCTTATCCCGCCACGATTCCTCTTCGCTACCTGTTATTTCCCTTTCCACGCGTTCCGTCCCTCCGTCTGGATCTCGTTCAGATCCAGTAATTAACTCCTCTATGAATATTCCGGCGAGAAGAAGAATCCAACCACTCGTATAATTCTTTTCCCCACGAACCACGAGTAAACTGATCGGCCGAGGTGAAACGGTTCCCAGAGATTTCGCATAGTTTCTACAGATTTCGATCGAACGCCGATCTTCGGAGCGGAATAATCGTGGAATTCGTCCTTTTTATCTTCCCCTCATTCGTGGAACGAATTGAATTCTTTTGCGATTTACAATTATTAAGTAAGTGATCGTATTTATTGAGTTCTTTTTCTGGAATTCTATTCGATGTAAAATATTCTCGAGGATACTTTTTTATCCGAGCAGTGATGATTGTAAATTAATGATCTTAAATTAAAGATACAGGAACTTTGAGCTGATTTCATTCAATTGTAACTTCGACACTATGGTATTCGTTCGTTAAAGACGACGAGATTTCAGATAAAAGTCCACTGCATAAATCGTTGATGATTCGTTTACCAAATTATCTCAAGTAAACGAAAATTGAAATTCCAAAGAATCCTCCTAATCCCAAAACTAATCTTCATCTAAACTGGGTGGGAAGAATCGAAGATCGGGAACCAAATGCACCTCGATCACTCCTCCTTGCTCCAAACCCCAAGGTCCCTCGAATAGTCTCGTCTAATATAACCAGTTCCCTTACACGATCGTCGAAAATCAGTCTCTCTGATCCAATATCCGGTCGCAGAGAGCTTTCCAATTTCACGAATGACGAATAACTCCATCGGGGTCGATCTGCCAGCTAGATTTTGACACGGGGAAGAGGGTGGTCCTCGTCGTACTCGAGAGAAAACGAACGGCGGCCGAGTTTAGAGGGAAAAGAGAGACGGTTCCGTGACGCGACGGGGAGGCGACGGCCACGACACGCTCCACGATATTTCGATTTTCATTTAGACACGACACGTAGCGGCACTTCGAGCGAAACAACGGTTTTAATTAAAGCCGCGGTCGTCCTCCCTTTTCCTCTCTCTCTCTCTCTCTTCCGATATTCAAATCAGTAACCCGCATTTCTGCACGTCCCTCCTCGTTCCAGAGGCACTGGCGGCAGATGGTCAGACCTCCTCCTTTAGAGAAAAAGGTGTCCCCGCGTGGCCGCCAGACGCGTCGCGTGTTTTCCCGGCAACGGTGCCTCCCCTCTCGAGCAACGTTTTCTTCCCACTCTGACTCTCGACGCGTTAATCGTCGCACCATCGTTCCACGAATGGAGGAAAAATTGCCAACGACGGACTGTCGGCTTTGCCGATGAGGGTGATGTAAGGTGACGAAAGATTTGTTGAAGAAGAAATTTATCGTCGAGTGTGAAAAGATCCACGCGAAGAAATAATACCAGGTTTCATTTCTGAAATTAAATCTATCGAATATTTTTCTATCGAACGTTGCGAGAGAAGAAAAAACAATATAAGATTTCGTTAAAATCGAAATTTTGAATCAATATTCACCGAACTCAATATTCGATCATTTATCTCTAAGCGTATTCCGAATCTCTTGAAAATAGACACCACTTGATAATCCTCTTGAATAATAAAACTCTTCACAAATCGAAGTAAGCTCGTTTACAAAATTAATCCTCCCTCCGATTACGAAACGTACGAATTTAACAACATCCGGAGAAACTTTCGCAAGATTGGAGAAAGAAAAGGGAAAGGCAGGCAACGAGTTCCGCTACGTTGAAACGGAAATCGGAAAGAAAAGCAAAAGCAGTGGAAGGAGGAGGAACGAGCCGAAGACAGGAAACGGCGCCCACGTCCAGCGAAAGAAGAGAGACGTGTGGGTCTGTTTGACCGACAATCAAGACACTGGAAGATCCTGGTGGATGGTCGCAATCATCGTCGTCGTTGCGGCCGTCATTCGTGTCGGGCATTATTCTCGGCGGATGGAAGCGGCATCGCGAAAGAAGCAGCGACCCACGCGAAGGCCATAATCAAGCGAAGGCTGTCCTTAGGGCTCGTCCCCCCCTCCCGCGGTTGCCAATTGCAACACCAACCCATCCACCATCGCGGTGCAATGTTTTCTGCCGACGTGTCGACGACCCCGAGCCGCATCGTTCCGCGACAAGAAATACGACCGGCGATCATCTCTTCGCCGAATGCGTCGACCGTCACGCAATTATTCCAACTATTTACCTCCGAGGAGGTGGCCGCCAGAACACGCGCTCGTGTTCCATGGATCCGCGACCTTGGATCCGCGCTTTTTTTCACGGAGGAGAAAGGATTTGAAACGATTGGCAAAGATCGTGCACGGTTTTCTTTCGAGGAAGAACGTGAAGATCGAACGAAGGATCGATAATTTTAATTTCGATGATTTGAAAGATGTCTTGGGATTTTTGGATTTTGAGAAATGGACGAGAGATCACGATAGGATAGATCCGAGGATGATTGATCCGAGTTTTGGAAGATAATTTTTCGGGCGGTTTTTATCCAAGCGACGGATAAGGGTGAAATTGATATGCGGAAGGAAGAGATGGATTGCTTTGGTGCGATGGGATTCGAATCCCGGAATCTTCCGTCTTCCAGCCTGGTAATCTGATCAAATGGACTATCTAGATCGGTGGTGTCCACGGGTGGCGCCCTTACGCGGTTTCGTCCCCCTCCTACCTCTCCTCTGACCATGAAGGGATCGATACGTTCTCGCGGGAAGCAATTACACTCGATCGCACTTATTTATCAACATCCGAAACCTCGAAATCTTTCAATTTAAATATATATTGCTAACAGGATAAAAAAAATATCGGATAATAATGTTTCGTATTTGTAAAATCCGATAAACAAAATTTGATCACGATAAAACAACTCTTTGAGTGGAAATTAATAATTTTACTCTATCTTAAAAAGAAACGTCGTTCATCGTGTTTCCACAAATTCAAGATTCTTTCTTCAAAAAAAAAAAAACCAAAGGAATGGCAAAGATTATTACCCAAAATCTTTACAGGATTCTCTCTTCCTCTTCCTCCCTAAATTGAGCAAAAATTAAAAATTCTCTCTTTTAGTGGAACAAAAAATACTTTCGAAAAAAGAAAGGAGGAGAAACGCGAGAGAAGGATGGCGCGAGTTGGAGGAATGCGAGAAGCGTGCACGTGGTAGGTGCGAGGCCTGTTATGGCGAAAGTCGCCTTGCTTGGACAAGGACCAGTCGACGCGGAGAACGCGTTTTTCCGCTCGATCGGGGGATCGTGATTCACGACGCGACTGTTCGCCGGCTGATTAGATAAGGAAACTGGCCGACGGTTGAGAGAAGGTTGAGACGCCTTGGGCCGCGGCAAAGGGGAGCATTTATTTCGCGAATATTTACGGCCACGTCCACGGCGATCGCCGATAAAACCCTTGGCTCGAGGATAAGATCGATCGTCGGTGAACCCGCGCGGCGCGTAATCATCGACCGGGATGATTACTCGGACGATGCCAATTTCGTGCTCGAATTTGCAGTTACTTAATGCGGCCGGGTGTGGTCGAACAAGGATTGGTCAACGGTGATTACAGGTTACGTTAGATTTTATGAGATTTTACTTATTTCGAAAGTGTATTTTTCGTTTCGCGAGAAATTTTTATCTTTGTAAATGTTAACGATATGCGTTCGTTTCTGAAAGAAAAATCTGTGGTTTAATATCTGTTTATATGAACAATTAAATATCGTCAAATAAGAGGAAAAAGAATTGGGTATCGAGCAATTTTTCACGATAATTCAATTTTATTTTTAGGATTTCGATCAATAAGATTTATCGTTTCAAAGGCATTTGAATTTGTGCGCTATTCACGCAACAATGCTGACGAATAGTTAACTCGTCTGGCCCGGTCAAAGGGTTAATATCCTTATCTTTGTTGGTTGACAGGAAATAAGCCGAGCGTGTTCTTAATTAGGAATACAATGCTAATACCAATAAAGGCGTGTGTTAGATCGAATAGATTCATCATGTTCACTTTACGTTCACGTTCAACGTATCATCTTATCTAATATTGCCTACTCAAAACTTTCAGCTGGAAAATGAAAACCTCGAATCTATTTTTCTTATTTTTCCAATTCACGCATCGCTTGTTCCCATTGCATTTCAAAAAAAAAGAAATATTTCCTCGAATTTCTCCGCTCCAAGGACAAGAGATACGCGTTCCTCTTTCTTTCAATTTACCGCTCATAGTGGCGATAAATAATTATCTTTACAAACGAATCTGAACGCGAAGGCAGCGAACAGAGGTGCGTAATTCAAGTTAACGCGTCATCCAACGCGAAATCGATCCGCGTTTCCACGTAATCATCGTTTTATGGAACACGAGACGAAAATATCGCGGGGGGCGACACCGTGCGTCTTCGAACACGACGCGTACACTTGCGTACCCGCGAGACAAGGCGTCCAACAGTCGAACAGGCCGGACGTTCCAGCTCACGATTTCGTAAACGTATCGCGTTACGGTCCAGGGCGTCGCAAGCCGGTTATTAACGAGTTCGTAATGCCTCTACGGACACTTGCCACTCCTGATCCAAGCGAAATGCGACGCGAAAGTCACGAGTTTTCTCTCCTTCCTTTTCTTTCTTTTCTTTCATTAATTCACGTATTACGCGTTGTATTACGCGTTGTCAGTCGATGACGCGCGGTTCGACCGGTTCCGCGAACGCATCGATCGCGATAAATCTCGCTGCCCAATAAAACACACACGCGGGGCAAATGGAAAAACGAATTCTAAGTGGCGGAAATATGGAATATTTGTTCTTATACACTCTTATCGTGCCCGATCGAAATCTTTTAATGTTTCGTTCTTTTCGCGATCTAGTCTATAAGCACGTGGCAGAGGTAAAAAATATATTTCCACGATATATTCCAAACGTTGGATTACCTTTCTTCATGACGGGTCTCGCGTCTCGTTCGGCAATTCGAATGTTTTGTTAATCAAAACACTGCTCTCGTTGCGTCTTATTACAAAATAATATTTGACCACGCACTCGTCCTACGTAAGATAACTGAAAGATGCCGTTAAGTTCGCTGCTCGTTATTAAATGTGCCAATGGCGATCACTTACAGGCCACTTGTTATACCGTCTTAAGTAGGCGATAACTTTGCTGATTCGTGCTCGCATATGTAAGTACAGACATTGTGCTTTCGATAATTAATTTTGACACATTCGAATATTATCGAATCATTATCAATTAATAAAATTAATAATTCAGAAATTGCGAGCCTAATCTAACGTTATTTCCAAACATAGCGAGCAGATTAGTCTCGTTTAATCGGCGCGCTGCCGAAGTGGAGATTCAAAGGCGGATCCAGCCACGAGCAAGACATTAACAAGAGCAATCTTCTCGTAGGCGTTTCGTGACTGTAACCATCAGCCTCCTGCTTCGAGATCGATCGTCCCGTCCAAGAGATGCGCCTATTTTCCGTCGCTTCCGCATTGAGAATTGCGCAATTCTCGCAGGCCCAACCGTACGCGTATTTCGTACGCGTTTGCATAATTCCAGCCCCCTCCTCTTCCTCCCTCCCCAGCCTCGCGACGGGATTTCGTTGTAAATAAACGAAGAGATGCCGAGGATCTCGTCGTGGGCGGATCTTCGCGTCTCTTCGTGCCTATTCGATCGCTCGTTAAGCTTTCTTCCAAGAGCTTCGATGAGAGATTCCCTCTGTTCTACTAATTCTTTGAGGCTTAGTTTGGGCTAGATTACGTCCTGTTACTCGTAACGACTGCTGATAAGCCGATGAATTTTTTCAGACAGGGATTGTTTGTAAATTTCGACAAAATTTCAAGTAGCTTAAATTTAGCTTCAAAAGAATTAAAGAAAGTGGAGCTAAAATTATATATTACATTCTTCGAATATGATATTTTCTATCTGTACAGATTTTTCTACAAATTGCAATACATTTATATTTTTTACCGACCAAAAATATTTCTACCGGAAAAATTCTCCTCCGTGTTTTCATATACATCCGAACAAACCAACTCTGACGAGAACAGTTTATGAAACAAACAGATAGACCAATTACCGCAATCAAGGTTAATAATCCTGAAATTCGCGATATCATCAACAAGCTTTCCGAGCCCATTCATCGCGAACGATTTAGCAACCCCCTTCAATTTCGGAGAACCTGTTCAACCAACGAGTTCCGTTTTAACGGCGCTCGTTGCGGGAACGGGGCATTAAAAAAAAGAGAGAGAGAGAATAGAAACAGAGAAAAAAAGGGAGTAAAAGGTACACGCGACGCATTTACACCTGCCTGCGCGAACACGCAACAACGTCCATTACGCATTGTTAACGCGTTTCCTGCCTCCCCGCGTGTTTTTCCGCGGGAGAAAAATGCCACGGGGCCGAAAAGGGGGACGGCAGGTTTGTCACAGCATCCCTTCCCAATCTCGCGACCGTTGCCCAACCACCCCCACCCTTTGGGCCGCGTCGACGCGTTGTCGAAAGTCTTTTTCCAAGAAGGGAGGAAGGGGAGAGAAAGAAATCTCCGATTTCCGAGGAGTCGGCCAATCGCCTTCTTGAACCCGTTCCCATCTGTCACTGGCATGCTATTGCCTCGTCTCGATTGTCTGGCTGGCCGCGACAGAAAGTTTACGGCACGTGCCAAGAAACGAGCTAAGTAACCTAAAGTCCTTCGAGGATACGTAGGAAAGATCCCTACCCTGAGCTTGATCTCTTAAATGTGGCGGAGCAGCGTGAACGGTCGCGACGAGACGTTGGTTGTATAGACGATTAAATCGAGGATTCTGTCGACTAGATGGCACGGAGGATATTTATCGCGAAGAGATTGCGAGGAATTGTGCAAAGAATCGTATCGGGATAAGATTTTTGCTGATTTCGAAGCGGAACAAAGCATGGATATTAATTTGCGATTATCATCATAGAGATTGAAAGAATTAATTTCTATCCTTCGAATAGTTGCTTCCTATCGGTTCGATCCCAGCCACGAGTATAGGAAGATTGCATTTAGTGGAAATCTGTTTACGAATAAAAACCAGAAATTTATGGGATAATTCCGCGTCTGAGTGAATTAGTAAGAAATTAACTGACGTACGAGGGTTGGGGTGCGAGGCGAACCGATAACGGAAAGTGTAGACGCGATCGTGTTCCAGATGCCGCTGGAATCGAAATCATAAATCCATTAGCAACAGCCCCATCGATTGCTCGACGTGCCGTTCTGATTTTGGCAAATTGCCGATGACAGGCGGTGTTGTCGCCGGAAATGGCAAAATAGCCGATCGATTAATCCCACCAGGTTTGCTAATCGGCCTGTAACACGTACAAGCGTCATCGCGCCACCGTTCCATTTTCCCTTTGATCCTTCCGCGAACCAGTCCTATCTACCGTGATTATGCGATTTCCGCCAGAAGTAGCCTCGCTGCTATCGGTGTTCCGCTGCTCGTTCGCGGGAGAACGCGAGCTAGCGTGAAAAATATACGGTCCCACTTTGAAAGATAGAGAAGAGAGAAAAAAAACGTAAACTTTTCAGATTTCAAATATCGTATACGCGCAATTTTCTATCCCTATCTTTTTCTAAAATTAATATTCACCAGGAATTCTTCGATTTTTAGATAGGAAAATCGAATTCTCAAGCATTTCTTAAGCCATCCCGTTTCTACGTTGAGAGATCTGAGAAAGAATGGAGGCGCGACGAAATTGCGGAATCGCAACAAGTTTTCCACAACGCAACAACGTTTAAAACGCGAGTTTACGATTCCTTGGAGGATCGAACTTTTCGGATTCTTGGCCGTCCCTGTTTTAAACGGGGGAACGGGTGGGAGAGGAGGACATAAAGTGGCGACAATGTTGAGAATTCTTCGGAACCGGATCGCCAGACAGTAGGGAGTCTACGATCTTTTCTCGAACCGCGGATTTATTTCTGGATGCCCGTCGTCCCAAGAATCGACGTGTACGAGTATTCTTAGACCGTGTATTCGCACCGTTGGAACTGCTCTATCGCTTCTTCGACTATCCATCTGAATTGTAATGCACTCTCTAATCACTCGTCCCTATTTTCTATCTATTAATACATTACGGTATATTACCGTAATAATTCCAGATTGAACGTAAATTGAGATATCTAGATTTTGATCATCATTTATCCGGTTAATTATCCAGTTAAATTCTACAAGGTATTAATGTATCTGTGGATGCCTTTCGAATATCGATTCTAATTACATTCGTAACAAGACATTTTTGGAGAACCGTATCTAGAGAATTAAAATTAAAAATTGTACAAGATATTCGTGAAGAATGTTAACAACGTTCATTCGTAAGTCGTATCGCATAGAAAATTTGTTAAATAAATTGAAGTTTATTTTTAAGTTACACGAGATGGAAACAGAGTCAGACAATGGTGTTGGACAAAGATAAAACTGTACTTGTAACTCGACAAATAAACCTAAACATTTATCTACGTGATATACAATTTACGAATGAACGTGTATTATTATTTCCTACGTACCCTTTATTCTTTCACCTATAAATATATTAATATCCTGCAGATATTATCCGAATCGAAATTGCATCTATTGCAAAATCTATATCTCGAATATTTTCACAAATCTTCGCGATGATAAATCAAGAAACCCGTCCGATAGAAATATCCCAGATTCGCATATCGCTCCTCCCTCTTCTCCCCTCTCCCCCTCCCCCGCGAAAAAACGAAAGGAAAGAGAAAGAGAGTCGACGAATTGGCGTAGGTGCGCGGTAAATGTATTAAACGACGGCATCCTGATTACGCGGCACGTCATGGGTGCAATTAAGCAATTGGCTGCGGTTTCCATTTCACCGATGCACCAGGAAACGAGCGCACGTCGCGACGAATTCGGCTGTCGGGACGCCACGTTTGTCGAAACGATCTATCGAGGTGGACATCGGCTCGCTAATTTTCCTCGTTAATCCGACACCGGTCAACGATCGATCTTTCGCTCGTCGATCGTGGCAGGAAACGAAAGAAGCGTTAAGCTAAGCGGCCTGTCAGGATACGTGAGTGGAGAGATTCGTCCGTTTTTAAGTTGCTCGACGTTTTAGAAACGATCGTTTTAGAGATACGTATTTAGGATTTTCTTTAACGTAAGCGTGATCAGAGTAGATGGGGGAATGGACGGTTCTAAGCGCGTTCTTCGAGGTATTTTCCTTATCTCGAGAACGTAAGAAATTGATAATTACTTTTTTAAAAATTTGTGAGATTATAAGTTTCGATTGATCGTGCAAGAAACATCGATGACTAAAGCGAAGATAGAAATAAGATTCAAAGCGTAGAGACAGGTTAGACAATTTTTCCAAACGGAAATTTATTACTTGAATAACCTCGATCAACGTAGAAAAGAGCAGAATTGATACGTTCGATTGAAGGAGGGGAAAAAATCGAGCGAAATGCCGCTCGAGAGACAATAAATCCACGAGACAAGGATCGATAGAGGCTAATTTCGAGGAATCATTGGACCGTTCTCGTGGCCGCGACAGATCGATTAAACGTGATTTCGCCTCTCGTGAACAACCGTTAACCCTCCACTGATCGATTGAACGCGATTTCGATACTTGGAGGAGCCGTTCGAGCGTGACGATCGTCGTCGTCGACGACTACGGCCACTCGTCTCGAAAGCTCGTTTCGAGAAGTTGCGTGAACCGTGTCGTTGCGCTAACACTTGGCTAACTGTTCCCCTGGACGCGGTTTCCGAATCCACTTCCGGTAGGACAGTTGGCGTCAAATTGTAGCGGCAAGTGTCCAAGCGAGATGGACGTTAACCCGAAAAGCTGTCGCTTCCCTTCTCCTCTTCCCCTCCTTTTGATGCTCGCGCGGATGATTCTAATTACCGCCTCGTCAAAAGACTCATTACGCGTCACGGTACTTATTACGCCGTAATTATAATACGACCCGGCTTTGTATCTCGCGAATATTTACATCTGGTTACCCGAGCGGGTCCTCGGTGCAATTCGTTCGCAGGAATTTCAGGCTTGATTATACGCACGACACGGGTTAGAGAAGAAGAATGGTTCATCGAGAAGTGATTAAAAGTCGATAGGTTTTATTACTCAAGTTCAAAATAGAGAAACTGTAATATTTAGAATCGAAGTTAAGAGAAGAGTTTCGTCCGAGAATGAGCAAGAGATTGTGGGCGGAGGAATATTAGGGAGAGAGGGAATCCGCCGACAGCCTGAATAGCTCAATTAGAACAACAGTTGAACAACCAAAAGACTCTTGGTCAGCAATTCTGGCTTAGTTGTCTCCTTAGAACTCCTGTCCCCTCTTCCATCTATACCTCGTATCCCGATTAATTCTCCTCGAAAGGACGCAAGCAAGGAGAGAAAAAAGAGAGGAAAAAGATCCAAAGTAAATTTCGTCGAGTAAAAAACTTCCCGTCAAAGTCTCAATTCTCTTAAGCCGATAAATCTCCCCGTTTCACCGTCGTATATTTTTTCCACGCTTGATCGCCATCTACCACCTCCTCTCTATCTCTTCCCTTCCTCTCCTCCAACGATCGCTTCCGCGATCCACCAAGACGCCGTCGTCCCATCGAGCCGATAACGGTCCATCGAGCGGGAAAAAATCTAACGGTGAGTCATGAGTTTTTACGGTACGTTGAGGCAGGTGAAGAAAATCCAGGATGAAAAGCCAAAAGGGGAAAAGGCGACGGGGAGGAGAGCGAGATGGGCAGATAATTAGGCGGAGGCGGACAAAGAGTTCCAAGATTCGGACGAAAGGGATTCGACTTTGATCCGGAAAACGGGCGGCAAAAGGTAATTTCGATCGGTTGGAACAGGGCCACGGGTCATATATTATATACGTTTACGCTGGCACGATACGGTACAGGCCTGTCTCGTTTGTGCGCGCCGTTTTAATTAATTCACCGTATTTCCTCGATCGATCCGGTTCGGGCTAATTGCGATCCCGGATAATTTTTAATTAATGGCCGGAGGGGAGGAGGGGGTGAACGAACGAGCTCGGGGCCAGAAAAGACTTTTCGACAATCGCGATTGTTTCGATCGATTATTCGACTGTAACTGTTCGATTAATTTTTCAACGGACGGTGTGCATTTTTTAAGGGAGCCACGTTTGACCGCGATGAGATTGGTTGTTCCAGTTTTAAGGAATTGGGACAGCGGTGAATATTTAAGAGGGAAATCGAGCGCTCTTTCGAATCGATGGCGGAAATAGATTTCCCTGCTATTGCATTCGATCGACTCTTCTTGTTGGAACAAAGATAACCACGTTCGAGAGATCGAATTGTCCGGGGAAATTCTAAAGGTGGAACGGGGTCACGTGGGTCGCTGAACCGATTCCGGATACCGAAAATGTGTTTTTCGCGTCGTTGCTTCTCCTAATTAAGCTATTCGATATCTCCTCACATTTTCATCGTAATTTTTATACTCCTGTGATCTCGATCACTCTCCATCATTTCATCTTCGATTATATTTATGAAAAGAAACGAGGAAAAATTAAATTGATAATTTATATTCTCATCCCATTTCTCAAAAATTCAAATTTTTCCATTGACGAATAAACATCTCTTTATTATTACATCTCCTTATATGTATACCCGTTACTACATACCAAGAAACTCGATAAATAAAAAGATATATCCTTCTTACTACACAACATACCGTCTGTACTCGATCGTTCGTCCAAATTGAAGACTCGTACGCAATCGACAAATAAAAGACTCTTCATCACACGAGATATTATCCTCATCTGCTACTCATACACTTCTAAGCTCGTCGAGCTTTCATCCAGTCTTTTTCTCGAGGTGTCCCGTATCTGTCGCGTTCCTCCAACACGATCACACAGTTCTATTCTATATATGTATCGGACACGAGATTTCCATCTCCTTCCTTATCAATAAATTTGTCGTAATTTTATTTTTGGAACAACTTTTTCCTTTACGCGAAAAATGTTTGACACTTCAGCATTGAATTCTGTCTATACACGTACGTCGATACTTAACGACAATCAAACTCTAAATTCTCTATTTTTTAACGAGAATCTTTTATCTCTGTTACTATTAAACACAAGTATCCATTCGTTCGCAAAAAAGAAAAAAAAATCAGCAACTTTCGACGAGTTTAAAACCGATCACTTGTTGCGATCACGCAAGAAAAGTAAAAGATTAAAAGGCGACGTTTCGTCTGATTTGAAATAATATATTTGAAGGGAGCTGATCGAGGGAGCTAATCGTAGGCAAGGAGGGGGGGCAGCACCTGGTGCCAGGCCGTGGTACACCCACGGAATTCGATTAATTCCGGGGTGCGGATCGATCGGTTCCCCATAACGTTTAATTAATCCGTACGTGGCCGGGCCGAAAGGAAGGCACCGTCTCTGTTTATTAGCCCGGGCCCAATATGTTGCCGCGATCGAGCCGCCATCGATGTTTGTTTATCCCACATCAAAAGGATCCCGCTTAATCGTCGTTTTCTGCCGGGCGCGGCGGCCCTTGCCTCCCGTTGCGACAAGGGATCCAGCTTTCCAGAGCTTTCCCGCTTCTTTCCAGACGCCTCTGGCCAATCTAAACGCATCGTTGCAGGGGGAAGGGGGGATGGGCACACACGTCGATCGGTGATAGATATAACGTTTGCGTTTGGGGTTTTTGGGGGGTCGGTTTCGATGTTTGTGGTGTCCTCGTTCGGATCGGTCAAACGCGAATCGACTTTGCGGGGTGGAAATGAATTTTGACCATTTCTGCTTTCGTTTAATCGTGACTTTTCTATTATCTTTGTCGGTTAAACTTGGAAACTTGTGAATGTAACGTATTTCTGGGACGTGAAAGAAATATGGGAAAATTATTCCACGTAAATGCGATGCGTCTCGATAGATCATCACTCTGGTATTTCAAAATTTCGTTGGATTCCTTTTTTGAAATACTTGGATTTGGACACATTAGAGAGAACTTTCTCTGATGGACCGTGATAAATATCCACTTGGTTGCACGGAACTAAGAATTGCACTCAACTTGATGGATTGCACCCGGGTTCCACCGTTCTAATACACAATACACCCTATCGATCGTGCTCGAGGACTAACCGCCGATCGATTTCCAATTTCACAAAAGATGGCACGAAATCGAAAAGTTTCGAGTGGATTTAAAGGCGGAGGATTTAAAGGGAGCGATGGGTCGGGCGGATAACGCGGGGTCGAGTCCTAATTGCCGGACCCTCGGAATCCTAAAACGCATGATTTATGGACCCCTCGAGGAGATTCGAAACGAAGATTCGAGTCTCCTTCCACGAAGGGAACCCTGGCGATTCCTTCTCCAACGGTTTTCTAACCCATCGGATCCCGTCACGAGATAACGTCGACGACTCGTCACGAGCATCGTGTGTACACAAGGACACGAGGGAAAAGTCGCGCGGATCGATCGTCTTTTTCCACGCCCCCTCCTTCGTGTAAATATAATTTTAATCTCGGCGGAAATTTCGAACGGTGTGGAGAGGCGTGGATGCACTGAACCGAAAAGAGGAATCGAAATCTCCATTTTCAACGTCTCCTAGGTCAACTTTGAAATTGCCGTGCAGGATTTTCAAGAATCGAAAACTCAATATTTAAATTATTGCCGCGCCGAGAAGGATGCTCGGTTATGTTTGTCGCGGTAAAGATCTCGCGGTAAGTGATTCTCCTCGCGTTTGTTCAGGATGTACGCAGTTTCCGGATTTAGAATTCAGAACTAATATTTAATATTCGAGAATCGAATGAGATATGTCGAACGATTGCCCGCTTCTTCCATCCGCGAGGGATCGCTCCGACCGATTTCCGCGTGCGTTTGCTCGAAAAACTTTGGGATATTTTCACAGCTTCCTGGGTTAGAATTCAAAACTAATATTTAATATCGGGAGTCGATGTCGATGCGGCGAAGTTAAAATTATCGCGAAACTCGGGAAAAAAATCTCCTCTCCTTTTTTTAGAATTCAAAATCGATAATTCAACGTGGAGAGAGAACCAAGAGCGCGGTTGCCAACGTGTCTTCTCTCTCTCATGTTAGGAAGTAAGTTTAATATTATCCGCGGAAACAGATCCGTCTCGTTTCTCCGCTTCGAGACGGACCGACAGAGGGATTAAACGATCGTCGAGCGATGTAAAATTCCGTGGAGAGAGTTATCAACGTAGGCAGACACGTATCTCTTCTATAGAGATAGATTAGGCGGTAATCGATCATGGAACCTCGACGCCTCCTCCTTTCCCTCCTCGCGCGTTCTCGCTCATCGATGTCCAACGATGGAAGATAATCGTTCGCGTAGAAGTCGTTTATCCTGTATCGATTTTCCGTCGATTTCACGTCGTTCCACCCGAAGTCGAGTCGTTCAATGATTCCTTTTTACCGTGACACGCCGCCTTCGACAGTATTTAATAATTTTTTTATCAAAAAGAAAAAAAGAAAAAAGAAACCATCGCAGCGATTATCGATACTTTCACGGAAACGTGTAAAGGAGAATACAATCGGTCGTTTTTCGCGAGTAAATGTTTGGACATTTTTCGATGCGTAAACAGGGTTTAAATTGGATTTCGCGGCAAAAATCTCGGCGATTCGTTTATCGTTGCTTGCAAAAAACCGACTCTTTTTTCTCTTTCTCTCTTTTTTTTCCTTTCTCGACTTATTCTCCTACGCGCACGAGTGACCGCAGTCGCCGGATTAATTACGTGTCTTTCCATTATAGGATTAATACGCGCTCTGTACACGCGCTGAAAGTCTGTGTTTGCACACCGATGTGTTTGCCCGGCGTTGCGCAATCGATCGATCGCAATATAGAGATAGCTCGCGCTATTACAGCTTTACATCAATATTTACGCGAGACGGGAGATTTCACGGAATTCCACGCCGCGGATCTTGCAATCTTCGGATCGCGAAAGGTCGAATCCGAAATCGTCGCCACGTGTATAACTTTCGATGAATTCTCCGAGCTTGTACACGCGGATTTTCCTTTTTCTTTTTTCCAAGACGTTTCGCTTCATCGTGGAAGAGGTCGGATGGGAATTTCTACCTGACCACAGGTAGATCAAAGGCCGATACGGGACTGAATTGTTCGTGGAACTTGTATAAAGCGATGGATCTTGTTCGAACAGGTGCGTTTTATTTGCTCGCGCAGATTTACCTCGAGAAAGAATAAACGGTATAAAATCCGTTAGAAGAGAAACTTTGTAGCGAATCAATGACTATTCAATTGATAAAGATGTAACTTACGTCGAGAGATGTTATTATTCGATCCGTTGTTATTTTTGTATCAAACAATTACTCGGATAGATGACATTAATCCAATCGATCCGAAACGAGTAATCTTCCTCGGCAAAAATTCATTTCAATTAATCAAAAGCGACGAATCTTCGCGCGCGATCTTCCCTTTCGAGAAAAGAGAAGAACAAAGTTTTATTCAATCGTTCGATAAATATCTCTCGCAAAAACCTCTCACCTCTGCCATTATTCCTCCACCACTTTTCCACTTGATAAACGGCTAAACGTACATCCAAAGCAAAAACGAGAGGTATCATCCCAGAGGAGGAGGAGGAGGAGGAGGGAGTCGAAAAAGTTTCAGAATAATTACCGCGCTATTCAATATGCGGAACCGGTCTTTTCATCCGGTTGGAAGGGATGAACAAGTTTTATTTGCAATTATCCTCCGTAATTACCCGCTACTTCTGGACCACGGTGTATTAACCGTTGCCAACTGGCTACCAGAGGAAACCCTCTGCCTACGCGGTTCCACGTCCTGCGTGGACGAGTTCGTTAGGGAACTTTTCATAAGTCTCTCTCTCTCTCCTCTCCTCTCGGAGTCGCGTGAGATCCAGCCATCGTCACGTCCACCATCCCCACCAACCCCTTCAGCGGTGTGGCCAGGATGATACCGATCTTGCGCGTACACCTTCGCCGAAGGTGTTGACTCGCACGCATAATAACGCAACCGTGCTCCCCCTCTCCCCCACCGAATTAAAATGTGCGTGCACACGCGCCAACCTATATACATATCCCTTTTTCTCGATGAGTCACGATCCAAGAGGGCGGAAGAAGGGTGGGTGCAACTACCGGTTACTTTTGAGAGTCTCGAAAGGGGAAAACTACCGTGCGTACATTAATAGTCGATTTGATTGCAGCGGGAGACCAGTTTAATTACATAGGCGGAGAGTTTGTTCCAGGTGGGGGTTGAACAGCGAACACCAGAAGGAATGGCTTCTTCGGAATAAAATTTTGGCGGGGGTTGCAATGTTCGTGCTGGTCTATGCAGATTTTTTAATTATTTATGAATATTCCTCGACTTGACCATATGTTAAGGGAGATAACGTATTTTTCTTTTTTTTCGTACGCACGTATAAGGATATATCCCCCTTTTCTTTCGTAAAGTTTGAAATTTAAAATTTGTTGAAATCGGAAGCGGCAGCGGTGATTCGATAACAATTACGAGAGGAAAGTAAAGATGTCAGATAAGATTCGAGTTTCTTGTTATCCGTATCGGGGGAATTCGAATTACACGAAAACGGAATTATTGTTAAGGAGCCGTTAGTCGCTTTAAGTTCGAGAAACCAAAATTCCGCTGGGTTTAACGGAAACCAAATAATGTTAAACGTGACCCGCGCGGGACCTCGATTTACGTCTGCCGCTCCATTGTACAATATCTAAACAGATATTTAACCGACCACTGTTCTAGACCTAGATCATGGTTGAACTTGGACAGTCTTTAGCGAAGCGGAGCACCGAAATAATACCAACTCTTGGCTAAATCTATGTTTACCCCAGACGTCGTGTACTGGACAAAGATTACCTCATCTTCGCACTAAGTTTAGGCGATACTAAAGCTCGATTGCACTTGGCTTAGTTCCTAAACTCTCCGCTCCTCGTCGAAAATTCAGGTCATCATTCCGGCACCCGAAGAAAAATAATTTCATCGCGAGTTTAAACGCGAGTTCCGTCAACTCGAGGAAAACTCGGAGAATAAACCGATCCTCGCTTTCCATTAGAACGCTATCGAATAGAACGATGGAATATTTTTTTTTTTTTGTTTCTCGTGTCGCTATTAATTGGTCGACTAAGAGGAATGCCTAGATGGCGACGAGGAATGCGAATCTAAAGGAACGCGAGGAATCCACGGAAACGTCTGAAGCGAATGGAGGAGAAAAAAGAAGTTGGCCCAAAGAGCGAGCGAGCGAGAGAGAGAAAGACAAGGTCCTCCATCGCGTTGAAATTGGATTAGAAGTCGAAAAATAAACCGGGCTGGTGACGAGGCTTCTCTCCTTCTGTTTTATGGGTCGAAAAAAAAAACAATACGCGTCAAGTGAGACGTCTTCCGCCGCTCAACCCCCGATTCTGAATCGCATTATTCACGAGAGGACAAACCACCAGAAAAATGTCGCGTTTCGTTCGCGATTTCCGGTTGCCGGAGCACCGAACAGAACGTCTTCATTTCAAAGTCAAATTTCCGGCAGCGATATCATTTGTCCCTGAATTTCTTTCTCCCTTGTAAGTGACACGCGAAAAGGGAGAGAAAGACTCTCGCTATGCCTCTTTCCTCGAACATTTTGTTTCGAAATATACACGTCTCTTTCGAGGGGGTGGAAAGGTTCGTCGCGAGACGAGCCAAAGAAAACGGGAAAGTTCTGCTCGTCGAAAGAATTATTCAGTCAGTTTCCGAGTGGCGCATTCATCGCGTTCGTCTTAAGGTTAAACGCTCCCCCTTTGATCCGAACCGGGGGAATTATTTCATTTCTTCGAGGCGCTATGGAATAAAACTGAAAAGAGAGAGAGTGCAGTAAGCGAAGGAGAGGAAAAAGGGGGAGCCGTGGAGGGCCCCTCTTCCTCCAAAGGATACAATTCGCAAACAAGATTTAGTCGGGGTGGATATCGGTGAAAAGGCCGAGTGAAATATCGTCCCGTTTAGTCTGATTCGACGTAATGCAACGGTGTCGAGTCTTTTCATTGAGAGGGGGGAAAGAAAAAAGTAAAAAAAAAAAAATAAAAATCGAATTACGAGGAGGAAAAGGAAGCATTACTTATCCTTGCTGGTGTAGCAAAAGAGGAAATACTTTAATCGTGGACCGGGCAACGCGCCCTCAACTCTCGAGCATTATTGTTCCGTGATTCGTTTCTTCGTTGTCTTCCTCTTCCGCCTCGGACGCCAATCTCGAACGACACGGCGCCTTGCAGAGGTCGCTCCCTTTCCGTCCTTCCAACTTAACTCATTTATCCCGACCCTTCTTTCTCCATGTACTGCCAGGCGCAAGAGGCCTCTCTTCACTCTCTCTTTCCCTCCTCTTTCCTCGCCAAGAGTCTTTCGTTTCGTTTTTTCTCTCTTCGTATCTTTCTTTCTTTCTTTCTTTCTTTCTTTCTTTCTTTCTTTCTTCTTCTTCTTCTTCTTCTTCTTCTTCTCGTACAGTCTCGTTTAGTTTCGTCTAGAGAACTTTTTTCATTTTCACCCTCAAGATTGCCCTCCCTCCTTTTTTTCTTTCTCTTCGCCACGCTTCACTCCGCCACTCTTAATTTTTGAGGAAAAATTATAAACCGGAGACGACGAGTTGAAAGACGGAGAGATATATTCAAACTCAAAATGGAAGTATAAACATATATGAGCTAATAATCCAGCAGCAACCAATTGTGCAACTCTCGGGATAAATCCAACAGACGTGGAAATATCTCTTTCCGCGGCAAAAGGAAGTTGTAAAATTGTAGAGAATTTCTATTCAACTGGAAGCAATTTCGGCGCCAAATTTACACGCCAAACAGCTCAATGGGCCATTGTGCGTGGCTGGAGCCGTTAACAAAAACGGGAAAGAGAAAGAGAAACAGAAAAGAAAACGAGGGTAGGAGTAGAGAGATGGATGGAAGAAAATCGTTCGTCTACCCTTTCTCCGAGCTCTCTCTTTCGCTCCCCTCCTGTTCCTCCTGTTCCGTGCCGTCTGGGGCCGGCAGACGACGGGGCCGACCTTCAATTTCCGGCGAACGAGCCTGCACGATATACGCCGGCACGAGTCCTTCTCCTCCTAAACGATACCCTCGGTTGCTAACAACTACAAAACACCGGCTAATTGCGCGCGAATCAGGGACACGCCGATGCTACGACGAGGTTAAATTAATTTCCAACTTAATTGCTGCCCGTCCGATTCCCCGCCCGTAATCGAATACCTGACGGCCCGTTAATTGATTTCGCGAGGATTCGTTAGCTTTTTCTCGTGTTTCTCGCCAACACGAGCAAGGGGAGGAAAAGGGGTACGATTTTTCCACCCTCTCAGTTGATTCGAGCTGGCTATTATTTATTCGATCGTTTATTCGAGGAGGGCGTCTGTTTGGCCAAAGGATTATCTTGGCGGAATGAAATAAATTTAAATATTGTGCAGTTTTGATAATCTGATGTCGCGGAGAGGATTTGTATTACGCGTTTCATTCATTTGTTATCAATTTCTGGGAATTATTATCGCGTTTAATTGCATTCACGAATTATTGCAATTTTGATAATGTTTAAATTATATACGTCGGATAATTTAATTACATACTTTCGTCTCCCATCTTCATCGCTAATTTCTGTTAACTTAATCGTCGAAAAAGAAGCAAATTCATGATACATATTCTTCATATCCTTACTACAATATAATCTAAGATTAACGATAGATCTATCGAGTACCATAACGTATATCAACGTCGTCCAATTTTCTTCGATCCTATTCCAACCTCATCGATCGTGCCAATCCCCAATCACGACAGAAATTTACACAGCCGATCCACGCCGTTAAACACACCAAACAAACATCAAAGATCGACCCACCACACAGTCGTCATCACCTGGACACCTGTATCTGTCCAAGAGACCAATCCTTCTCGAAAATTACCTCCTCGTGGTCCCTCGGGAAAAGGGACGAGGGGGAGGAGTCCTCCGCGAGAAGAAGAAACGGTTTCAAGAGAATTGAAGCGATACCTCACTATCGAGTGGTTAGAGTGTCGCGAAAAACAAAAAGTCACGTGAACCGACCAATCCATTAAACAGGGAAGGAGAAGCCCCGCCTTGCAAATATTTGCCGCATAAATCTGGCTGGCAAAACGGCCGATCCCCGCTGGCGCTCGACATTCCTCTTCGCTCCTCCGTATATATATATATATGTATACGACGTTCCCCGCTGGGAACAGCTTCCGAAACGAACGTTTCTGAATAGGAAACGGGAGTATCGAGATTTGCATACCGCGGAAAAAACGCAAGCACCGCGTCTAAGAAGGGTTGAGGCGAGGCACGCGCTTGGAATCGCCCGCTCTGTTTACCGTTATCGATTTATCGGTCGTTCACTGGGTCAATTACGAATTCCAACGGGGGAAGGGTTAATTTGCTCGTGGGAGAGGGAGAGGCAAATACACAGAATGTATCTCTCTCTCTTTCTCTCTCTTTCGTCAGGGATCGAGTAATTGCGGTCGCTTTTAATCGTGCCGCGGCCAAGTTGGGGTTGTTATTTTTCCACCGGCGGATTACGGATAGTTGGAGGAAGTTGGTTGGTTCGTGTTTGGGAAAGTTGATGTTGGACAGAGATGGTCGATGATAGCGGATTGTTTCTGGGAAGCGGGATCAACCACGGCGAAAATTAATCAAGGCTAATCATCGGCCAATTTCGGGGATGAATACGAAGCGGGGATGAATATGAAAAGCTTCTACGATGTTTATGTTACGCTTTTTCCCGCCAGTCTATCCCACCGGGCTTGGCCAGGGCCACTTTAATTATTCCCCACTTTGTACATGGACCCTTCAAAAATTATATTTACGAAACGTCAATAACGTTAATGTTAGTTAAACATTTAATACCGCGATTAAGATTAATCTTTTTCCCCGTTTTATCGCCACAGCGAACGAGCTCGTTCCTTTAAAAAATCATATTACACGCTTTGCGCAAGGTATAACATCGCAGAAGGGAAAAGTAATTTCCTTTACCACGTTTCTCACTTTTGGACACGGTGGTAGACATTCACAGCCTTTCGAATTACACAATTAAGCCCGAATCACAAATAGAGCGTAGCTAAAGCGACACGAAGAGAAGAGAAAGATGAGGGGCGTATAATACACACAGTAGTCGAGGCGAGTATCACCCTTCGTAAACTTGGGATCGACCGGGAATTCCCATTACGTCCCGGCCAATCAAAGATGAAACGTCTCCGCCGCGCGTAGACGGTTTAATAATCCCGCATGTTTGCTCGCCGAAAAGGGGCCCATCCAGGACCCTCGCGAGCTCCTCGAACAACGCCATTGAACCTTCGTTCATATCCGAGGAAGGACCTCGCGGGGACAAACCCCTCCCTAATTCGAAATAAACGAGAACTCGTTCCACCCCTCTGCTTCTTCGATTCGAAATTCGCGTACCGTTTTTCCGATGGAAAAGGATTTCGTAAGAGAGTTTTAATTTGTCGTTTGATCTCTCGCGTTTTACGTCAAGATTGCAATCAACAGTGAAGAAACTACATTTAGAGATTGTACTTTCATCCTGACATATTCCAATTCTATATGAAAATATGTTTTTTTCACAGATATATCAACGATTACTGTGGAAAAATATTTACGACCTCGTTTATACCTTCTTCTCCAAAAATTCAGGAATTAATTAGAAAAGAATTGAACGAAAAAAAAAAAGAAGAAAAAAGAAAAAGAAAAGAAGACCCTCTTCTCGTTCGCGAAGCGAAAGAAACGCAACGCAACGTATTCAATTAAGAAGGAGAAGGAAGGAAGGCAAATAAAGGTTGGTCGTTGGCGAGGCACGCGTGCCAACGTCGCATTCCATCGCCGTTCCTTCTTCCTTCTTCCTTTTTCGCCGGTTCTGAGCTCGGCCAGCCGAGAATTTCATATGGATGATATACACAGTGGCGCGAGTCACGCTGCCTCGTGGCGCGTCTCGTCGCGCGGATTTTTCTCCACCTCCTCCTCGAATGCTGATTCGATTCGCGAAAGACGACGCGGCGCAAGAGAGAGAGAGAGAGAGAGAACAGAGGGACTGCTCGAGTGGGGAAACGGATGCGCCTTTAACGTGGTCGCGTATGAGAGACGACGACGAATGGTATTCGCGAATAAAAATGTGGACCGAAGGAGTAAAAATAACCGGGCGACGTCTTTCTCGACGTTAACGACCCGCTCGATTCCGATTTTCTTTTCTTTCCTCCGATTCGATCAGGCCCGGCTCAATGAGGTCTATTCTTCGCCGTTGAATGGAAGGGAAACCGGAGAAAGAGTCGCGGTAACACGTGGTGGATGGTGGATCCCGTGCCACGTTTGTCTTCTAGAAACGTTCCGAGTTTCCGTGAAAGTATATATTCCGTTTCGAGATAGATCGTATCGAATCTCGAGATGGGATTTCAAGGTGGGAATATCGGGCTGCGAAAATGTGAAAGTATCGAGTCTCGTGCTTTTAGGTGTCTTCCAGTAGTTTCGGAAAAGGTACTCGCTTTGTTTCGCAATTTAATTGCAAAAAGGAAAAATAAAGCGAGCGAAAAGTATCATTTCAGATCGAAATTCTAGAATTGTGATATCGATCGGGAAAATATCCATACCTTGATTTATAATCAACTATCGAAGATTAATAACATGAGAGAATTCGTAGCGAAAGAGTATCATCCACCATCTCCATATATCCACCTCTCGATCTCTCGATTCTATCCTACGAAACGATACACACCTCTTTCGAGCGCTTATAAATTTTCCACCGCCGCGGATTGATCCGATTCTCCTTTTGCGGGGTGAATATGAAAAAGGGGGCCGAGGGTTTGACGGGTTAAAGGAGACGAATTCTTTGTATCGAGATTGACGCGACGGAAGGAAAGAAGGGAGAGAAGGAAGAGGGAAGGAAGGAAGGAAGGAAGAAGAAAAGCTTGTGGATGGGGGTGATTCGAGGACAAAGTGGGTGAGGGCGAGGGGAGAGGGAGCAGTGCACGCGCGAAGAAAGATACAAGAGTGACGCGACCCGACGAAAAGTGTCAGAAGCTGCAAGAGCTGCGTCTTCGAAACGTCGTCGACGTCCTCCTCGTGGAGAGCGTTACAACAGAGAGAAAGAGAGAGAGAGAGAGAGAGAGGAGAGGAGCGCGACGAGGCGCGGCTGGCGGGGAAATGAAGGGCGAAACAAACCGTGAAAACGAGACGAAACCCGGTGGAAATGCAATAAACCGGGCTGACGGACGCCGACGTGATTCCTGAAGCGAGCAACGCGCTTGCAAAGCGAGAACTGACAGGGCGTTAAGCGAAGAAAATCTGATTTGAGCGGTGCCGCGAGTGACACATCCTCGGGGAGGGACCACCCTCCTCCTCCTCCTCCTCCTCCCTCTTTTGATAAGTGCCACACGGATCCAACCGCGTTGGATCGTTCCAACGATTCTCCGAGCGGACCGGTTCGGTCTGTGGATTAATAACGCGATAGAAGAGCCGGTTGGATGTGCCGTGACAATTCAAATTTTATCATCGAGACGTTTATATTCGTGCTCGGTCGGTTTAACGAATCGGGATACGCGATCGTTTATAATTGGCAGTCTGACGTGATTCCGTCTCGGGATGCTTGATGAATCGATTCCTCGATAAATGTTTCTCTGCTCAACGGTTATTTAAGAAACTGATGGTTGTAGCTAGGTGTCGCGATCTTAGCACGTTATTATTCTCGCACGCGAAAAGCGGAGTAATCAGTATTTGTTAAACGGATGTTTCAGAATGTGTGTTCTTGTGAAAATTTTACGAAATTCTTCATTTATCGAAGTATGTAATAAAAATTGTCCCTGCCCGCCCCCCTCCCCTCTCCTAGCCCCAAGAAAGGAAGTTCTACTTGATACGTTTATTGAAATAACGAGGAGGTAATTGCGCGTGAAAGATGATCTAGATACCTGACAAGCACAAAAGTGAAACATCATCTCTCGCGTATACCATCAAATTTCATCGGGAGAATCACTTATTATCTATATTATCGTATAAATTAGGAGAATATCGTTAAATTTGAACTTATTCCATTACATTAAATTAAACCCTAAAGCGATTATCCTGTCTCGTTTAATCTCTCCAATTCTCGTTAGAAAGGAAGAGATTAATCAAACTTGATATTTTTTTACACTGATCGCTCGGATTATCATCGACGTGGAAACAAATTCGAAACAAAATTCCAAACTGGAACGAATGACAAGTTTAAAGAAGGGGGAGGGGGAAAAAAATTGAAAAGGATAGCTTCAAAATTGTGGCTACCATCTGGAGCGGGTATTAAGTGTCCTTTTAAACCAACTTCCACGTATCGGGTGTCCTTTTAACGCGAGAACCTGTCCCTTTTCGTTCCTCTCTCTCTCTCTCTCTTTCTCTTTCTCTCCGTTGAAGGCAGGAAGAAAGGTTTCGGTATCAAGCGGACGCGAAAAGCGACACCGAAACAGCCGGTTATACGAAGCGGAATATGTCTCGCTGGCCGTGTGTGCGTGGGGCCACGAGAGCAGAGACACCCTGACACTCCGCAAACTGGCGGCACCACGCGACTCCGCCTGAATTATTCAATTATTTCGGCGGAGGGGTCGTTGGCAACCGTGATCCGCGGGGAGACGCGACCACGCGTACTCCACTATCTCCCTGGAATCGTGTCCCGGTTAACGAGAAACCGTGATTTCCACGAGGGGAAAAAGAAAGAGGAATCAAATAGTACTGGAAAGATTGCTCCGTCAGCTGATCCTGCTCCTCATCCCGAGGATTTTCTCTTCCCTCCTCGAAATTCGAGTTCGCGCGGTTAATTTACACCGTTTTTCGGGATTCTTTGGTCGATTTGTATCCAATAGCGAGGAACGAGATCAATAATTAAGTATCAGAAGAGGAATAGTTAATAAAAATTCAAGATACTTATTTGTTTCCTCGATGATTGTGAATTAATTTTGTACAACGGTTTACAAGAACAAACGTGGAACATGGAAATGGTTACTTACAATTGGGAAAGCATACTTTTACAACCGCGATACGAAATCGATCCTTCCTTCCTTCCTTCCTCTCGAAGGGAATGAAATCTGTGAGAAATATCGCCGACATATCGTCCCACTCCCTCCGATTTAATAAAGAGCGACAACGGGTCAACGATTGCAGCAATCAGACACTGGTCCTCGTCTCCTGTCGCCAATTAACGTTCGATCTTATCCTTTTGATCGATTCTCACGGGGATCCTTCCTATCCCCGCTCCTCTCCACTCGTTTCCCCGCGTTTCGAGGCTGGAGAAAGGTCAAAGGACGTTTGAGAGGAGCTTTGGAGTTTATTAAAACGTTTGCCGGACCGGACACGCAGCGGAACAGGCATTCTTCGCGTTGTTTCATCGGCTCATGACCGGGTGTCGCGGGCCGAGAGATTGCTCGCGGATGAATCGTTGGAACGACGGCCGTCCATTATTCCGCGGCGAGGAATGCGGAATTTTTTCGAAATAAAGAAGAGTAGAGCAGGGTCCGTTGCTGGCGCGATACTCGCATACGAAGTGCATTTACGTGTACGGAATATGCGCAGGGTGGATGGGTTTTTCGGTAAAATTCCACGGGAATTCGGTCTTATTTGCGGAAATGAAATGAGGATTCCACGATGGGCTCGAAGGTGGGTCGCTGGAAGGAGAATAAGTAGAAGACGACGCCTCGATTGAATATCGCAGGAGAGCGGTTTTCCTTCTTTTCCACGCTTTTTCTCGAGTTCAAAGGCGAGTTGTTTGTTCGTGCAAATTGGTTAATTCGGTGCCCCCTTTCTCGGGAAAAAGGATGTTGTAATTTTTAAAATATAATACGCACGGGAAAAGTTACATCGTCCGTTCGAGTTTCTCTTTCGCGAGAAATGGAACATGGAAAAAGAGGGGGGTAGAGTTGGCAACGCGCTTGGCACGTATCCAATTATCGAGGTTAATTAACAGAGTGCGTAAACAAATCGAGAGGATCGACCTGGTGGTGGTGGTGGCGGTGGTTGCGGCCTGGCGTGGAACCACCCTTCCTCATTTCCGCTAGGAAATGAGAGAACGACTAACGTGAGATCGCAATGACCCCGACAGTTCCTACTACTGGAGGAACAATTAGGCAGAACGTAATTTCTGCGCCAGTTATACAGCTTCGCATGAAGTTACCTCGCTACCCTCGTAAACGTGCTTTCGAACGTGTACTTTCTTTCTTTTCTTTTCTTCTTTTTTCTTCCTTTTTTTTTTTTTTTTTTTTGATTTCCAAGTTGAATTTACGTTACCGGAAATTGTACTTGCGCGATCCCAGAGAACGAAGATTCTATGGATTTTACGTTTGATGCTGCTACTTCGTCGTAGCACGATGATAAAATTAAGTGGAAGCTCTCTCTCTCTTTCTCTCTAATATTTAATAATTTTATAATCCTGAGTTTGTCAATTGAATTTCCGACGAAAAAGAACTTTTACTTCCTTTCACTCGTCGAAAATTAATATTGTAACGATCGAAACGTTGATCATTAACTACAGAGGAGGACGAAGAATTTTCCACATTCTTACGTTTAACCTTGCCAACACGATAATAATTGCACGATCTAACACGGGTCGTCTTAACAAAATACACATTCCTTGCACATTCCTTCTCGCCTAACAAGTAACAAGCACGAAATTAAGGCCACCACTCAGTATCAATTTTAGAAATCACGAGAGATTCGTCATTCTCGAGGCGAGAAGAAAAAGAGGACGACGTCGACGAAGAAGAAGAAGAAGGAGGAGGAGGAGAAGAAGAAGAAGCGTTCCCCGCACGGCCATCCATCTATTTTTCAATTCAGCCACACTAAATAAATATCGTTTGCCAGTGTCTTTGGCAAACAAACCTACACCGTTTCCCAACCGTAACGACTTCGACAAATAAATCCTCACCCGCTTTTAGCTATTGCGTTCGATTCGCGACGGGAATCTTTTCCACCCGTGTGTGCGTTCAAACGCAGCCCACGATTATCCACGCTTCTTGTTCCTTCAACGAGGAGTAAGCAACAACGAGACGACGTTATACCTTTATTAAAGTTTCGAGAGCACGTGGCCTAACGGCACGTTCAGAGAGCCGACCATTCGGTTGCGCGCACTTTCTACGAGGTAACAATGAAAAATATCTCCGGTCGAGATCGCGGTCGAGAGCGCGGCTGTTCCGCGCACAAGCGCGACTCGATAACATCTCTGCGCTTAGGCACAGGTTGCGCGACGAGAATTGTACACCGGGGTTACCGTTACTCAGACAGGAAACAACGACGCAATATCAACGGGAGGAGAAACAGGACGTCGGTTTCAACCGTTCGACTAAATAATATATACGTAAACATGAAACTTGGCTGAGAGACTGTTTGTTTCATTCCTGGGACGCGGGCAAAATATCGTAGCAATTTTTCCACACCAATTTTTTGCCTTTTAATTTAAATCGATGATACGATCGCGAGAAATTCGTCGAAGATAAGGAATGAGTTTCAAAAAAAGGTGAAATTGATAATTGGGGGATTTAAAGAAAAACGATTCGCTTCTTCTCGTCCAATACTTTTGTGTAAGAAAAATATCGTGGTTGAGAAATGATGGAAAATAGGGAGAAATATTTCCGGGATGTTTCTCTTAATACTTTAGTATTTTAATTTAAACGGTGATTTGACCCGGATTTCGCCGGAGTAATTTATTTCTCCCGACTATTCGTCTAACTAAAGGTATCGACAAACTGTCTATACTGTATTTCAAATGGCTACCGTTGATGGCATTAATCATCTTTGAGATACGTCTACGGCATTCGCTCGAGAAATCGAGAACTCTATTAATCGAATAATTCTTCGTCTGGAACATTGACAGAATGGAACGATGTATTATATCGTTTCGAATATATTAAAGTTGGATCGATCGTTCTTATAACACGACTCTTATTAACTTTAATTTATTACCACTTGTTTATCTTATTATTTTAAGTCTCTGATAATTCTTAATTCTTTCCCAACATTCATAATCAAATCCCCAAAGAGTAAGTTTCATAAGATCATAATTTTTTGCAATTCTGAAAACAAAACGGGTCTGCTTTCACGACGATCCTCCTCCTCGTGCGAATAAACCCAAGTTTCCATCTAGCCGAGGATCCCATACCAATTCACGATAATTCCAACAAGCCGGCTATCGTAATCCGAGTTAACCAGCCATCCCACCACGATCGGTTCCCATATGGTAAATAATTCCGAGAATTCTCAGACGCAGCGAGTTAATGATCCACGTCGAAACGAGGCAAGATCTGGCGATCACGAACGAGGAAACGCTCGACAAATCCGCGGATTCCGCGTTGGATCGTCGCCGATGCCTCTCGCCGACTCGGAATCCCTCCCCTCTCGAGAGGCGGCACAGATGGCCGAGCAACTTTTTTCAAGATCAAGTTCACCGCACGGTCGAACGGCGACGATCTTTCTCCGTCGACGGGGACGCGTACACCACCACCTCTCCTCTGGCCGCAGGTGATGCAGGTGCAGCCTTAGGCCGGGGTCATCGACATCCTCCTCTCTCTCGCACCACCGTTCCACCGCCTCTTCCATCCCACTTTCCGCTTCCTCGTGCCCTCGCGTTACCGTGTTACCGAGTTTGCGATCCTGCCAGAGAAATAAGCCAGTTTCGGCGCTTGACCCGCTTCCAAAGTTTTCTTCACGAACCGTGTTTTCTTTTTCGAAGATGAATTATTATTCTTCTTCTTGAGGAATCGTATGAACAATATTCGATACGATATATCTTTCGTATATATAATATATAAGTCATGGATTATTATTATATTCTTTCTTTCCAGAAGATTTCTCTTTTTCTTCTTCCATTTAGATAAACACCGTGGTAATTTGGAAATTTTATTTATAAACATAAACATCTTCACGTAAATTAAATTTCCACGTCCTCCCACTCGATCCGTAAATAGCGTGTTTCGATATACAGCGACGAGGGAAACATCGTGGAGGAAATCGCAATTCGAGCATCGAACTGATCGACCAAGTTCCGTGAAAAGTGTGTAACGTTCAGGAGAAGGCCAGGCGGCAGCAGCGTCTAAGTTGAAATTCAGCCTCGGCTCGCTTGGCTAGGCGCGCGATCACGATTGGGGAAGATGAGCGTATCGTGCAACACGATCCGTGACAATGTCACGCTTCGAGAGAGAGAAAGAGAGAGTTCGCTGTCACGAAGAGAGGAGGGAAGCCACTCTTAATTCTCCCCTATCTTTCGTCGAAATTCGTCGTGGATTTATCGAACCAGACCTCCAGAACCGGATTGCATTTCACGCGCGTAACGTGCTCGAAATTGCAATCCAGCCGTGAAATAATAATTAGCTCGATTGTTCCGCGGTTCCCCGCGATTTATCCGCAGAGAAACTCGGATTGAACGTGATCGATCCGTTCTATTAAGCGATTTCCCATTTAGCGATTCCTATCAGACATCGAATTTTATCTGGGTATAAAGATCGAACGGCAGATCGATGATTAAGCGGGATGGAACTTGGATGAAATTTCGGTTGATTCAAGTGATTCTTCGACAAATTGTCGAATTTGTAAATCGAAGCTTCGAATTTACGAAATTGAGGTAATAAATACGATTGAAAAACGCGCTGTTTTCTTTCTTCTCTTTTTTTTCGTTTTAATAATTTTAACTGAATTAAAATCAGTTAAAATTATCAATATTTGATCATTCAATTTTATCGTCATTACCCATTCCTGGTACAATCGTCGTAATTCCAAAGTGTTGATCACATTTAGACGACCATCGCTGCCTCCTCGTCGCTGTTAATTCCACCCTTTCGTTTCGTTTGCACACGTGGACCGTGGGCTAATTACCTGTTCACGGTTACACAGTTTCGCCATTTCGGTATTGAAACCGGCCGAACGGTCGTCCTAAATTTCTCCTCGTTATCTCTTTCGCGCTGTTCACGTCGTTATCCCGCTCGACCTGGACCCGTGATGGGATGGCCCACCTCCTCTCGTGCATGCCTTCCTCACTCGTTACACGCATGATTTGTGCAACGAGTCAACGCGAGTAGTGGGAGAGAGAGAAAGAGAGAGATAGAGAAAGAGAAGTCGGCGAAGACTCGACGCATCCTCTCTTGCTCCTCGTTTTTCTAGTACTTGAAACGGTGTCTCGTCTCAACAGGGGGTCGATAGTACGCCACTCGTTGAATTCCTACCCTCGTTCTTCCTCTTGTCGCGAGATGGTGCAAGTTTAACGAAGGTGGAAGCGAGAGCGCAAAATGTTTTCTCAGTTTTTCGAGGATTAATATCGATTGCTGGCTCGAAACAAGATTATTTCTTTCGATAGGCATATGAAATGTCGAAGATAAAAATAAAGGAAAGAAGAGCTCAAGGAAGAGGAATATTCGAATAAAAATAAAAAGAACGAGGAAAGTTTCGAACGATGTCGAAAGCCACTTTCCATTCTCTATGCTATCACTGCTGGATAACCTTTCCTTTCTGGATTGTCTTTATATATATATATATATATATTAGATGTAAAGGCCATAAGCGGTGAAAGTTGGCTAATAGAATGTCTGATGGTACTATGTTAACACGGAAATTTAATCCTTCGATTAAACGTAGATTCCTTCGATCACATCGATGCTACTCGCGAAAGTTGTACGATTTCGGGCAGAGCCGAGTGACAAACTTGTATCCTACGTTTTGCAATCGAATTGGAAATATCCTGCCAAAGACAACAGAATCTGGAGCGACGTTCTCGTCACGTTTAGTCAGTTCGAGGAAAGCAGAGAAAATCAGGACTCGAAATCTGTTACGAGGACAGGTAACGATCAAAGTTGTTGCGAATTTGCATTCTCCAGAGAAACGGATTTGTCACAAGATTTGTATCCTAGACAATGTCTTCTGAATTTGAGAATTTTTACAGGAGGAACGTTATAACGCGGACACACCAATCGGAAAGATAATCGTGGATGAAGCCTGAATTCCTAAAGCGAAACGTCCATCGAGTCGTATACAACATGTACGTCTCTCTACGAAGAAACATGCGAATCACGTTCCCAAGGCGTCGACAGACTCGAACTAGGCATTTTCAAGACAAATGCGCTATCTGGAGCCAATGACAAAATTCAACAACGAGATTCCAACTTGGTTGGAAATGCTCACAGTTACCGCACGTACAACCGTGCTTGGAGGAGGAACGAGACTCGACTGCTGCTTCAAAGCCAATAAAAAACGCCAACAACGAAGCCTCTTCCCTGCAAGAAATCTTGGCGACCGAAAATACGGAGCGAGCCACGGAGGAGAACGAACCACCGGCATTACGTAGTCCTCGAACGAGGACGAAGAGACGTATCATCGCGAGCTTTCCATCCCGGCGAAACGATGGAAGAGGAAGCTTGGGCGCAACTGCTTGGCACCGATCCCCGAGAAATTTCCCATTCCCTTGGGAATCATGCTCCAAATCCTGACGACCGTTCATGATTTACCGGTTCCACGGTATTAACTTGCTCCGTAAAGCGATTTCTTTGCTCGTACGATGATGCCTCTTATCTACCAACGATGTCCGCCGCAGCCATAGTCTTTCATGCTCGAGTGGGGGAGGGGGGATCTCGAGGCGCGTCTGGTTTAGGTTAAACTATCTACTAGGGGTAGTTTGGGGGATGGAAAGGTTTTACGATGGTTTTTCTCTCGCTGTTGCGACACGGAATGAAACCCGTTGTGGATGGTTACCAGATCCTCGTGGGGAGAAGCGTTGCGTGACGATGTGTCAATTAACGTGACGGGTTACACGGAAGTTTGATAATTAAACTTAACGCGTAACCTCTTCTTGTGGCTGCATCCTGCGATATTTCGAATTTTCTTGTATTTCTGATTCTTCGTCGATGAACTCTCTGTCGATCGATCGTTGAAAAAGCGTGGTTCGAGTAAAAAAAGCACGTGAAAATTTAAATGCTCCATTCATTCGTATAAACAGCGAAGTTTAAATCGTCGATCGGGAGAGTTTCGTCGAAGGGAATCGATTATCATCCGGTAAAGTAGAGATTCGATGGATGATCGTCGATGATCGGCGGCGCCCGGCACGCGACGATAACGTCACGGCCGATTTTCAGGATCGTCTCAGAATTTCAATCAACATCCAGGCCGGCTATTAAGGATCGATAAGCCCGCGCCACGGTTCGTGGACCGTATAAAATGCAAATAACCCGAAGGGAGGAAGATAGGGGTCGGGGGTGCGCGTATTAACGCAGAAATTGAAATCCCATCGATAGAATAATCCGAGGCAGGCGTAGCGCGGGCCAGGAAGGAAGCCGGTTTCCATCCACCGCGTGATTCACTCGAGTATAATTCCGATCACACCGGTTAATGGCGGTGCGTGACAGCGGATCGGCCGTCGAGTTTCTCCAGAAAACGAGTGCCCTTACCGGCCACATCCGGCCGTGTGCAAATGAGGACAATTGAGGCGTATTAACACCAGGGCAAACCGGTCTTTTGCATCGAATAAACTTCCCCTTTGATTGATATTTCGACGATCGATATTTTGCCAATGATTGCGCTCTTATTATTATCGGATCGATTGGACACACTTCGTAACAAAAGTCTGGATACAGTTTTTGAAGAGATTCTTTTTTTTTTACAAAATGGTAATTGTTAATATAGCTGGAAAAGATTGCAACAGAACGAACGTTGCGAACAACGAGACGGTTTTATATGGATGATATCGTCTCTCCAATTGCGAATATTTTCACGTTCTTTTGAATATTCATGAAATCGTACAAGCAATGCTTTTTTACACATCACAATACTTTTGATAGAAAAGTTATCTCCATCGAAATTTTCATTTCTCCCGAACTCCATAAAATTCCAAAAAACGTATCCTATACATTTTTCTAACCTACATACATCTCCCACCCGTAATCGACACGTGACGCAATTAAACAAAAATCATAATAATAACAACAACAACAACAATAATAATAATAATAATCCTGAAAGAGGAACGATTCTCTCTCGATCACCGAGAAGATCGCAACATCGTCAACCATTGAACGTCAATTATCGCCGATTATCATTATTACGCGGCAATAACAAAATGTAGCAATTTGCCCGCTAATACTTGGCAATTTATCTAGCCAGCGCTCGAGCCATCCCTAATTGCCGTGCATTAAAACGAGAACTCCCCGTCCCTCGGACCAAGAACAGCCTCCCCCTTCCCACCCCTCGAGACCAACGAGCGGATCCCTCTGCCTGCGGAGTAATTAAACCCTGCGGAGAGACGGGGCACAGTCCATTGCTCGCCGCCGGTTCTTTCACGACGACGGCCCGCGACGCGACCGAGCAAAGAAGCCGCGCCGAACCGTCCAGTCTGCGACCGACAAGAGGCCCAAGTTTCGACGAAACGGAGTACAAGTGTACAAGGCGAACGAACGAACGAGGAGGCTTCAAAGGGAGGCTCCAAGTTTTCGATGTTTCTAAACGTCTCGAGTGATTCACTGGTCGAGTCACGGACATCCATAATACGAGGGAGGCCCGGTTGACAGCCGGCTTAATAGATTGGGCTGGAAACTGCAACGGTAAACTTGCGCTGGCGATTCGTCTATCTTTGCATGGACAGGTCGTTGACTAGCGCGCACGGCGGGGAGGGGAGGGAGGGGAGAAAAAGACAGAGGTTGGATGTTGAACCGAGAACCGGTAGTCACGTTGGCTTAATGCAATTTGCATGCATTATCTAACGCGGTAACGAGCAGTCCCGTGGAACGATGGAAAAGAAGAAGCAACGGACCAAGTCGTTAACCTCGCGCTCGTTCGCTCGTTCGCTCGCTGATCCCTGGACTGTAGAGGGAAAAAGGGAGAGGAAGAAGGAGGAGGGCCGCGGACGGGGTGATGGAAACGGGCCGGGAGACGACAAAGCGATGTCAAAGCCGATCGACGTCCGGTCACGCCCTTCTACGTTTCGATTATACCGTCCATTTCCCGCGAATCTCTCCATTTTCTTCCACCCTTGGACAAATTCTATCCCTTAACCATCTTCGCTAAATTCCATCGTCAATGAGGGGGATTATACTTAGGTTATATTTAGAGCTATCTATCACGATTGCTTCCTCGTTTCGATGACTTGTGTCGAGACTTGGTTTTATTCTTCTTCGATCTCTGCTCTTAGAATTATTATTATTATTGGACGGATTCCTTTTAACGGAAATTCCATCATCAAGACTATCAAACGGGTTATATTTAGACTCTAGGGCGCAATCGGTCTATCACGATGACTTGGATCGTATTCCTTCTTTCAAATAATCCATCTCTTGGTATCTCTATCTTTCAAAAATTCTATCGAGACGCTGTCTGCTCTTGAAATTATTACTATTACATCAAGTTACAAGTTCACGAAATTGTTTTAATTCTCCGTGCGTCTATTCGAATATATATACACGCGCATACTTCGTCAAGCCTCGCGGCACTGATTCTCCGCCCTGTGCCAAGAAATTTTTCCACGGGGATCGGTACGGCTCCTCATGGCGAACAGAAATAGGCGCGGTCCCGGTTACGCCGATGGATTATAAACACTTTCACCGCACGATTCCTCGTAAATCCTTGGATTGTCCTATCTGCTTTTAATTTTATTCCATCGATCTTGTCCTCGATATTTCCGCCCGAAAAGAATTTTTCTTTCCATTCTCCGCCTAATTACGATATTTCTATATTATATTCATTTATTTAGACGATATCGAGTACACGTTTGCGGGGAGCTTGGAAATATTCACATCGTCTTTGCGTCTCCAACAAATTCGTTCCTTTATACGCACCCACGCGCAGCTTCTGTACACCGTGTATAATATAGATATAAATAACGAGCCAGCAAGAAGACAAATTAAACGAGGACAGGAAACACGGGGAATCATTTTCCCGCCCACTTCTTCATCATCGTTACGAGAAGAAGCAAACAAGGAACGAGGATGCTCGGTTGCATAGTTGCATAGCGAAAAACCGTTGCAAGTAGGTAACAAGTGAAATAACACGCGTTCGATCTTGGCAAATCTTGTCCAAAACCAATTTTGCTGAAACGCGATGCTTCGAATATGCTATATACGCATATTCTCGAACGGAGCGAAGGAAAACGATACTTGTACGTTGGCCACGGGTCTTGACACGGTTGGTCGGTCGGTCGAGAGCAATATTTGGACTCGAGGTCGGGTCGAGATGTGTCAACAGAGCCGAGGAAATGGACTGGTCCGAACCGGTGGCAGAATTATACGAAACTTGCCTCGAGAACTCCATGGTGGGGAGGCCATGGACGACTTTCGCCTTGGAAGACGGCTCTCTTTCCCTCCCCTATCCTCTCTCCACGTAGGCAGATGCGAGGACGCGAGGGTAAACCGAAAGCAACCGCAAACGTGACGGTCAGCGAGATATCTTGTTGCGTTCACAGTCTCGAGGAATCCTCCAAGATGGTCGTTTGGGATCGGAGCTAGGAAGTCTGCCGACCTACTCGTCGGGTTAAACTAATTTACCCGAGAATTCACCCTTAGCCCCTTGAAAATCTATCGAACTGGAAATCTCCTCTTCAAGATTCTCTCTCTCTCTCCTCCTCTTTCTGCTAATCCGTAGTGTTCACGGATGTTAGGCGACAAAAGAAGAGACGTTTCGAGGAGCGGGAAGAGGAGGGCAAAGGGAGATCCAGCGGGAACTGTTTAATTCGATTAATTAGTCCGGACGTCCGGGAGAATTGAGCTAAAACGTTTGGTCGAGCTGCCAGAGAATTTTCGACACGGGACGATCGATCTCGTGCAAGTAGAAAAATTTTGGAATAATTCTCTCTCTAAAAAAAAAAAAGAAAGCTTAGTTAAGAAATTCTTCAAGACGTTGTATAAAGATAAAAAATGTCCCGACACGATCTCACGATTTGTTTCTCTTCTTCTCAGAATTTTCATAGATTATCATGGATGTTCCTCACGAAAGAGAAACTTTCTTCGAATAATAAATTCACAGGAACACGTAGAATTTTATTTTCGATTCGAATGGAAAATTAAAAAAAAAGAAAAAAACAAAATCACGCGCACACACACACGAATTCGTCGGTGCAGCCAATCGTCCGTAGGATGTAGGTCAAGCCCCTCTTGCCTCGCCGGCCCAACGAATTGCCGATGGACGGAGAATTAATCTATTTATAACCGACCCCCCGACTAGAGATCGCTTTTCTATCACCACCGGCAAAACGGTGCAACCCATTTCTCTGCTCCTCGCAATATGAACATTTCCCCGACGTGCTTTTTTTTTTCTTCTTCCTTTTTTCAGCGCGGGTAACGCGAGGGCAATTGGTTCGATCCGTTGGTCAAGAGATCCGGTGACTGCAGAAAATGAGATAACGGAATTAATGAGCTACTGTGTTCGAGAACAGAAGGGACCTTAATCAAGCTTCGTTGGGATGCGCGCCACGACAAACCGGCCGGTGTTCTTGATCACGTCCCTGAAGCGTCTCTGAAACTCCCTTTTCCTCCTTCCTTCCTTTTCTTTTCTTCTTTCATCCGCCACCACGCTTGCCAATTCCGCCTTGCCTTGGGTATATCTCGCCTTAGGTTCGCTCAGGCTCGAAACTTTCTAGTTATGAAAACGAATCTTGGCAAAGAGCTGGGGAACGGACGCGAAGCGATCCACCGACGACACGTCGGATCTTTGACCTAGCGTCCCGTTCCTGATTGTCTCAAACGATATTGGGTTAAGATCCGTGACGAGACTTTGCACCATGGATATAAACGCAGGGAAATGGAAACTGCGAGAGAGAGAGAGAGAGAGAGAGAGGCGAGATTCTCGATTTGTAAAATTTGTAAAATTTCTGCTACATTATGGACTCATATTTTCTCATATTGTAAATCTTGTTTGAATGTTTGAAAATACACAGATCTCGTATCGAAGAACAATAACAACGCGATAGACATTCTCGAGTCGTAAAAGATGAATAAAAGTAATCGGATATCCGTATTTCTCCTTGTTTAGCGGCGTGTAAAAATTCTGAAAACATTTCTGCTACGTTATGGACTCATATATTCCTCATATTGCGAATCTTGGAACGTTTGAAAATACACAGAGATCTCGTCTCGAGGCGAATAATAACGGGGATAGAATTCAGTCGATACGTTTGGATGCATTTTACATCTGTGCAATATGCATCTTCTTGCGAGGAATTTTGCCAGGACACATATATTACCAACGATCGATGCTATTAACTCGTTGGCGGTGTAGCGCGATCTTGTGCGGCAAAAGAAGCCGAGTGAGTCCCTGATGCAGCTATCGGGGACGAGATAAACGAAGTTAATGAGCCACTCTTCGAGAACAGTGAAGTCCCCTAACTAGCAACACGTACACGTGCGCACACGTACACGCGCACACACGGCGGAAGGCCAATATACACTTGACCACGATCCTCGAACGATACATTCCGCCTTTGTTCTTCGTTCTGTCCCACTGTCCGACCATTGTTTCGCGGCCGAGATTAGACGGGTTTCTTCTTCGATCTTGACAATGATCGATCGTGCCTTTACTTCCAGTTAACACACGAAATCCGCGCTTTTTCGCCCTAACGATTTCCATTAACCTCCCTTCGAAAAACGATCTCCCTTCGTGACCAGACTTTCTCTCTCTAAAACTCATCTAAATCGTACATCGGGGGAAAAAAAATCTCCCCGATTTTTATCTCGTATCTATTCTTCATTTCTTCTCGATAAAAATAAACAGCCTCGTGCAATATTCCATCATTATTCTCTATTTGTAATTCAATACCACTCTTCTTCGTTAAGAGAAAAATGTTTGCAAAATGTTTCGTTTCAAACATTCCTCTAAATTATCCCTTCTCGTTTCCGCTAAAAAGCAACCGTGAAAGATTTCGATGGAAGAGAACGATCGACCCTCACCTCCGTGAAATTTTTCTCGTGAAAATCCGGAGCTCGCAGAGAACAGGACACGTAAAAGGACACGCATCGAGTTCTCTCGCGGAGGAGATCTTCCTACCAGCCAGGCTCGTAGGAATGCAAATTCGTTTAGAGAAGAAACGAAACGCTCTCTCGTTGAGTGCGCGCACAAGTCGGGAGCAAAAGTAGTGGCGAAGAATTGCGAGCGACGACAACGACAACGACGAGGTCAATCCTCGTGGTGGATACGTCGGTATGCGAGCGTGCAACGACTTCGCTGACCGTGGGAAGCTGTCTTGGATGTTAGGTAATTGAAGAATTTCTCAGAAAATGGGCGCACGCGCGCGTCCAACGGAGGAGCAAGTTTCGAAGAGTTTACCTCTGGTGAGTAAGAAGCGAGAGTCTTTCGGACGCTGCCTTCTTCGTCGGCAATTAAGCGTGACGCGATGCCATCGATTGACGGCTTGGATACCGTGCTTATACTTTAATCGCACGTGCAATTTTCCTAGGGTTGAGTACACGCGTTTCTTGGAAGAGTTGAGAGGAGCGAAGAAAAGTTCGTGGAAATCGGAGCTAAACTTTTCTTTACCTGAATCCTTCTATCGAATGATTTTCAATAAATTTTTCTCAACTTATAATTGAACTCGCTACACGTTTCTCAAGAGGAAATCCATTTATTGGAACTGAAATTTTCCTCCTTCGAATGCCTTATGAATAATTTATAATAAACTCTTAGCTTCCATTACGAGAGGATGCGAAACGAAGACTCGTGCATACGAGAGAGAAAAAACAAACCGAGTACATCGATCATTATATCCGATCCCCTCAACTCTGAATTTGGTTCATTAGAACGAAAAGTCACACACGAGCAATGGAAATCGGCGCAACTTCTATTTATCGCCGGATCGTGACTCGTGTAAAAGTGTGTACCGCACGAATCGACACAGGTTCGGGAAGAAAGAAATGCAATCGATAAATAACCGAGATGATTGCGGGCAGCAAGCGACGCAATTCCTTTACGATCGACGTGGAGAGCTGTTGCTCAACCCGTCCAATTATGAAGGCTCTCATAACCCAGCTAATTAAATTCGATAAATTATTGCGTTCCGTTTCGACATCCTCCTCCTTTCGAATAAAGGTGGAAGCGGGCGCCGCCTAGGCAGATTCCCGCGCGGGGAAAAACCGCGGAACGGTTTAACCTCGGCGGGGTGGATCGGCGGGGCGCACAGCCGCAAATGACACCGAGCTAATTTTCCGGGTGGAAAATCACGAAGCCGGGTAGAGAGCAGGTAGCGTAAACGCAACGTGTCGGTGACACCTCAACAAGTGGATACGGAACGCGTGCGCACGTGTCGCTGACACACGTACGGCCCGTGTGTGCACGCTGCGAGAAAATCGCCGATAAAAGGGCAACGCGGAGGGGGAGGGAAGACGAAGTCATCGACGCGGATGCGCCGCTTTCCGTTGCAACTGAGAATTGGTTTGCGATTGGAGATAATTCTTCGATGGAGAGAAAAAAAAGAAAACGGACGAAAAAGTTGAAGCAAAGAGGATACAGCTGGTACAAGAAAACGTGGAAAGAGAGGCAAAAAAGGCGAGAGATAAATGGACGGGAAAAAGTGGAGAGGAAAAAATGGCGAAAGAAGAAGGGAAGGGCCCGTTATGGCGACCGTATTGCATCCCATTAACCGGTCGACCGAGTGATCTTGATCCCATCTCTCACCGCGACGGCGCCCTGCTTCTTCCCCTTCCGATCCCTCAAACTCAAACGTGATCCGGCCGCTAACGATCGCCGCCGAGATCATCGTTCTACGCGTTCGGAGTAACGCGCCTTCTCACCGCCACGATTCCTGGCAAAGTGTTGCCACTTCGATCCCTACACGATCCTCCCGTGAATAAAGGTCAACGCGCGATCACCGTGGCGTGTAAACGATAATAAATCGTGTTACGATAATAATTCGTATTCGTTTGTCGAGATAGATCGCGGGATAGAAGATAAAGACGAGTCGTGCGTGATTAGGATCGGAATTATTTCAATCGCGACAGGATAGAAAAACGAGTTTTACTTTGAAACGATTAGAAACTATCTACAGAGAAAGTTCCACAGGGAAAATCCGGTTCGATTTAGCTTCGATAAAAATGTAGGATATGTTTTTAAAGCGAACGGTTTTGATGCGGTTTCACGCTCAGCCGACCACCGTCGCATTTTCCCGCGCGATTTATCCTACGAATTACTGCCAGATGGCGCTGCGGAGTTGCGTAAACGTAACACGGCGATTGCATAATCGCGAGCGGTGGCCTTCCGATCGAAGACGCGACACGAAACTCGGCCAGGTCGATAACCTGCAGCCCGGTTGTGTTAATTAACGGCGTACACACGAGCCACCGGGGTTACTCGTTCCTCCACTCGGCCCAGCCTCGACGAATTCCCGTTACCAACCTCGTTTCGCCTCTGAAATTCTCTGCCAATTACCGCTCCGCGAATTTTCATAATTTTTTATTCCCTCGCTCGCCCTCGTCCTCCGCCAAACGGATGCTTTAATTGCAACGTGACGCCACCGCTCGTCGCGTGCCGTTCTATTTTTTTTCTCCTCCTTCTTCTTCCCTTCTTCTTCTTCTTCTTCTTCTTCTTCTTTCTCAAAAAAATGTTCGCACGGGGAAACGTTTGAACGTCCGCGCTTTGAGTACTTGGAGCGGAGAAAATTAAAAGAGAAAATACGGAGGGAAAGGTGGTACGATCGAATAAATCTTAGCTGGGCACAATCGTTGGTAGATTCGATTCGGGGCCAGTGGCACGGAAGACTACACACGTGGCAAAATCTCCCGCCACAGATAGGCAACGTCGTACGTGCTCCGTTACTCTGTAGATGATCAGACAAAGGGGGAGGGAGGAGGAAAGAGGATAGATAGGTATATACACTACGCTCACCTGAACGTCCACCAGATGTTGAAGCACATCGTGTTCAACCAGAAGAACGCGGCAAGGAAGAAGAAGTGAGCCATGATTGCTGAAACAGAAAAATGGACTTGGTTAGTACGTAGTTCTTTCATGGACTCGAGGAGAGGCTCAAGGCTACCCCACCGCTTTTCTTCGTCCCTGGGAGAATTATTTTTCCCACGGAGCTCGAGATACGCTGGAAATAACGCTTCGATAACGGGAGGAAATCGTCAGGAAGCGATTCCTTTCAGCGGTCCCTTTTCGAAAAAAAAAATTTCAAATAATTACGAAGCGATCGCCAAGTTGCAAACAATTTATATATATCATCAAATTTCAATGTCGAGACATGAAATGATATAAATAAATTATTCATCGTCTAACAATTAAACAGTCCTTCAAAACGGACAGATATCATAAAAGTCATCGCTCTCCCTTCAGAACTTCTTACGACTTACTTATTTTAAAATTCCCGAAGAACCACCAAGAGATCCCCCTAATCAACGAACCGGGTAGATACAAAAGAGCTCATCGACCTTCCCAACGCGTGCCTCCAGCTGATGGCACGGCGAACCCCGTCGAAACAAAAGGAGACAACGCCGATTCCCAGCTTCGCGATGAACTTTCAAAGATTCATGAAGGGGGAAGGGAGGGGAGGGAAGAGGCAGCAGGACCGTGGCTCATCCAGACAAAGCTCGGAGGGAGAGACAGCTTTTGTAAAGATCCGTTTGAAAAGACGGCTCCGCGCACCGGTTGACTGGGAACGCTTTCGGGGGTAACACCGGGGGTCTGGACTCGATAAATTTTTCACCCTGTCGTCCGCACTCGTTCTTAGAATTCGCGGGAGGGCGGAGGGATACAACGGGCTCGTCGAGGGAGCGATCCAGCCGCGATCTTGGCAGCATTAATTTCTGAAAGCCCAAGCGATCGAAAAAAACACCACTCGATTTTCTCCCGATGAGTTTGCAAATCGGTTTCGCGGATTAATTTTTCAAAGCTTAATCTGGAATGGAAACGCGTGCCGACGAATATACACACGGGGAGAAGAAAACGGCCCTTTGACGGAGCGAATTCTCCTCCTCCCTCCTTTCAGTTTGCCATTAATTTCTGAAAACGTAATCGCGGGACACGGGCGAAAACACACGTGGCAGAGAGACGATCCTTTCGATAGAGGACCCTTGCGAAAAGCGAAGAAAGAAATCACGTACCACTTTTGAGAAATGAATGGGCCTGTGGGGCGCGCAAAGGAACCAAAAGGTTTCTATTTAGTTGTTGCGGTGAGTGGCGTGTCGAGGGGCGAACTCCTCGAGGCTCGCGTCCGTTTGCTCGCGCAAGGGCGCGATGAATATATAAAAACGCAATCGACGCGTTTGTATAATGGCGGATGGAACAAAAAGGCTGGCGTAGATGGCGCGCCCGGTTTGTTCGCCGCTTAATAAGTTTGATAGGGGTGGAGTGGGCTCGATAAATACGGCGGGGCAGTTTCGACATCTAAATTAATAGAATTGAATTGTCGTAGGTACATATTTAATCGTATCACCGGTATTGTTGCAACCGACCGTTTTCCTCTATTCATTGGATCAATATTGGGCCAACGGTGTTTTCCAATAAACGAAGGTTGTAACGAGGCCGTGGTGGAGCGTTGTTGCGCAAAGCAATCGATGTGAATATACATGTATGAAAATATATATCGTATATCGTATATAAAGGGTTGCGTTCTTTTGTGAAATTGCATCCTATACATATTTTCCTTCCCCACTCGAAAAATTCATCATCTCGGATGAATCGGGCAAATTTTAAATTTCTCTCAAAATGGCATTCGCATTTTGGAAACCAGTTTGTTACGTCCTCGGTGCCAACAGGCGGGTGTCAGCCGGGTCTCGTCGCGTATTTTATTTTCCATCCCCTACTTTTCCACCCTCGAATCATAAAAGCATCGCAGTGTTATCCTTTGCGATAGAATATATCTCTGCGCGAATAGCTTTTCCCTCCCCCCGTTTGTTATTTCCATGTATCCAAATTTCTGCCACTAGCATCCTCCTATGACATCAAACACGATATAAATACTCGCCAATTCGGGACGCGTGTAGAATGGCAAAAAATATTGTAAAAGGCTATTACGACAATACGAGTTCTTTTTTTTTCCCGCCCGTAAAATGCAAGTACGCGTTGCACTATTTCGTAAAATTTTGTTATTGCATCGCAACAATTATCTTATTCGAAGTTTTCAACCAAACAATTTTTTATAGACTAATTATTATATCATTATATTCCGAGATAAATTATACTTTTAAACGTGTTTTGAAAAAGTATAGAAAATTAAATTTCAAGCATATTATAATTACTCGAAAATTTTAAATAATGCTGAGAGTGTGTAAATCCGTTCTTTGTATATATATCTCGATAAAATATACGTGAAAGAAGCGTTCAAATATTCTTCGTCGTTTACTTATTGAAAAAGACGTTTATAAAGTGTATAAGCAGTGTGATCCCGGTGTTCTAACGATGTACTTGCTCGCGTCGTATCTCGTTGCCACACGTCACATCGACAAAAGCGTGTTGAACGTGTGCTCAAGGAACGCCGATGACGCATAAGAAAGTTTTGTAACCGCTTTGCGATTTGCATTCACTTCTCGTTTAATGCACGCCGCCAATCGCGAATGTTTATAATCGTAATTCCCCCCTTCTCAATTATGCAACTGTGAAATGGACAACTGTACCGGTCAAGCGTTAGAGAAAGATCGTTCCAATTAACATAAAAATATGAGAAAAAACAACTGCTACTAGAAAAATGGCCTCGAACAATTTGTTCCGCTCGATCGAATTGAAGGGATTTGTCAATTTTCTGAACAGTTTTTTATGAGGCTGGTGTCGAGAAACGAGATACGAGAAATTAATTTCGAACCGACGACGTTGCGATATTTTCAATAGCCGAACAGAGTAAATCTTAAAACAGAAGAGAAAATTACTTCTTTTCAGTTTAACCTCGATCAGTTTAAATCGATCCCGTAATATTTAAGACACAAGACAACTCTATTTCGATTCCCATCTATTATACCCAACATTATCTAAAAAGTTGATTATAAAGAGAGAACAAACCTTATCGAAATCTAATCGAAAATCGATCATCCATAATAAAATCATCCATACCTCATCCTCGCTGCATCGTCTCGACACGCAGCCGCGAAATTAGACTTGTCCTTAGGCGTTGTTCGAGGTTGATTAACAAAGCAGCCGAATGACGCTTGTCGACGCGGATTATTCCGCGAGGCGAAAAAGGGGGCGGGGGGAGAGACGCGCGTGGATCGACGCGGGAAAGAGAGAGATTTCGAAACACGAGCATTTTCCATTGGCTCGAGGTTGCTCGAAGCGGGATTAACGGGCGCCACGGTCGGGAAAGTCGTCCGATAATTCTTCGTCGAAAGGCTTCCGCCTGCGGCGTTTATCGCGCGCTCCGGAAATAATTAAATTTCCAAAACTAATTACGCCTCGTTGCAATTACAACTCTCGCGACATTCATCCGTGAACGGCGGTGCACGACACACCCTCGCGCTTCGGCTTAACCCGAAATCGTTTCCAACCCTCTTTCAACCCCCTTCTTTCCAAATTTACTCCGCTCGGACACGGAGGATTGGCCGCCCTCACGTTTCCAACCTTTGTCTCACCGATAAATATCGAAAACAGGAGTTAAAAATTGGGAACGATCGATTTTCTTCGACGAACTACGTTTCCATTTAATTTGTAACTTATGCTTTTTCAAATTGTACATGTTTATCTTCATTCGCGCATTTCATTGCAAATATTGTACTCGAGATACTTTATCGAAACCTGTCTACATCCATATACATTGTTCAACTATTCCGTCTTTAAAAATACGACGGATTCGAATAATATGTATCATTTAATGTATAAATAGATACGAACAAAGAACAAATTTCTAAAAATATTCCAAAATAAAATTATCGTCCGCTGGATTCTCTTCGAAAGAAAGAAAAAGAGAAAAAAGAATAACGATTATATAGTATAACCACGATATCGATAATCGAGTCACACTTCCTATTTCCTCGAAACGGAGAAGTTTGTTGGTCGGAAATTAGGACTGGAAGGAGGATTGAAAGTGACAACGGTCGAAAGGAGGCCGTGTTGAATCGAAGTAGTTTCGAGAGTTTCGCGATATCGCGGCCTCCTTTGATATGGTAATGGGTTTTGAACCGCGGCCGGGACACGATCGGAGCTTTTCCTTTCTTCGGAACTTGCCGTTTCCCCGCCCGGGATTGTTGAACGAGCGTGCTCGAGAGAGAAGTGAGGAGGGGAGGGAGGATTCGATTGAACGTGTTTGCGAACATCGTGACGGAGTCTACTTCGTCAGGCTCTGATTAATGCAGCGACACGATTTCCATCCGTACAACTGAATGGAATTTCTTAAGCGTTTGATGCGTGGTAACGGTATCCAGGTCAGCTGTGAAATTTATTTAATTCCAACGTACACCACTTTTCCTCGAGCTAGTGATAATTATTCGAGGCGGGAGAATTTTTACGAAGGTTGGATGCGATCAAATGTATGTAAATCGATTCCGATCGAATCGTATTAATATTCCAATTATCCTTATATCCTCTAATTTCTCTTATTATTTGAGCTTGATTCTATCCAATATCCATTTTGCAAGTAATATATAAATATTTAATAATTACAGTTAAACGTGTACGTCTTAAGCCACCAAGTGATTCAATAAATTCAATCGTCAAACCCTCAAACTCAAACGGGGAATGGATATAACTCGTTCACATCTTAAAAATCTTGGAGAAAATGTTTTTCATCGTCATCGTGGCGAGCAATATCACACCGGTCGGAACGAAACGAAACAACGGAACAAAAGAGAGGAGGAAAACGGTGGAGGGTTAACACAAGCCAAGAGGAGGAGATACGAAGGAAGCGGATGGTGCGTGGCGACCCCTTGACTAGGGTGAGTGTCAAGGGTTGAAACGTCGGCTAGTTAAGGGCCTCGATTTGCATGAGGGGGGTATGGGATTCGGAATTAGATTGCGCCGCCTTGACCCATCGTTCATCCTTTTTCTTCATTCCTCTAATTGCCAGGGGGATCGTGCGTTATACGCGCTAAGCTTCCCCTTCCCCTCTTTAACGTCTCTAAACAGTATCGATCTCGAGATTTCACGAGGGAAGGGCGGGGGGAAACGTTTTCGTTTCGAGACATTAGCGAGATTCGCGCAATGGCGGTGATGGCGGAGGGGGTGGTGCGAAGCTGTTTGATCTGTCGGATCAAGCGAAACTTGCTACCCCCAAGTTTGTTTCCGCACGCTACATGAATAATGCAGCCTAAGACTATTCGAGCGCCTCTCGCAAAATCGCTGTTTGATTTATGATCTCCTCGTAGTTGATTGCTCTTGGTTATTCACCCGACCCGGGAAGGAGGGGATGAAATAAATACCCCCCCAAGACTCTCTTCTTAATGCGTCGCTTCGTGATCTTTTAACGGTCGCATTTTATCGATCGAATGGTGAACCAAGCCTTTCTCTTTTTTCTTAAATTGGCGTTGTCGTAACGAATGTTGATCCTAATTGTGCTTCCACTCAATAAACGAAATTGCTCGAAATAAGGGAAGAAGCAAGCATTTTCTACGATTAATTCCTCTTTACACGCACGTAACAAACACCTCATCGCGGAGATGGTAGAAAGAAAGCTGTGTTATCCTTCGCCAACTTCCTAAATAAACCCATCCGATCCCCTAATCTCTCTTTCCTCGCTCCCTTGCCTTTCTTTCCACCTTCGAATCCAAACAAGGAATTAATCAAACGCCGATTCGACCAACTGTAAGAGGTTGGTGTCGATATGTCGGACAGTTTAATTCGCTTCCAGGCCGTATTTAGGGGGCGAGCGTCTTCGGTGCAACGGAAGAAACTCGTTAGGGGTCTGGCACGGTTGAACGGGCGGCGAATTGTCCCGGCAGCAACAACTCGAGAGATTAATGCCGGTGCATTAACATCGGTGATTAAGTTAAATACTTTGGAATAGCGCCGCGACGACTCGTAATTAAATCATACCGGATTTATCGCGCCGTCCCGATTTGGATGGGATTAGAGTTTGATTCAATGCGCCTAGAATGCGCCCGCCCCGGAAAGGGTTGTTGCGCGGCGATGAGTTATGAAAGTTAGTGACAGGCCCTGGGGGACCCTCGATCGGTCAGTTGAAATATTAAACCCGAAAAGAACGACGGTGGAACACGGGGGAACGACTTGATTCCCGGAAATCAGTTTGTGGACGACTTTTGCCAGGAAAAAAGGAGAGAAATTGCGATAGTTGAAATTTTTATCAATCGTTTCAATTTTAAACTTCTTTTCATCTCACGAATTTTTGATAAAAAGATAAATAACGTCGGAGGATTCTTATTAAGTAGCGTTTCAAATTTAACAATTCGACGAAACTGATTCGAATCCACGTTCCTTGATCAAAAATGCGAGAGAGTATTAAAGAAAATACAGAGATACTTAGAGGAGATATTATATCGTCAAACAAAATTCCCAACAACTTTTCTTCGTCGATAAAATACAAGCTCGATTCACCTTCTCATCTCACCGACGCGATATCGCGATATCGAAAGCGTGGACGCGATAAAAACTCGCTCGATCATCCGGGCCAAGGGACGGCGCGTTTCGACGTGGAGCAAAAATAATCCTCGTCGTCTTGGAATCGCAAGCGCAAGCAAACGGATAAATTCGAGCGGATTAATAAAAGTCGCGAGCTCCCCCCCGTGAAATTACGATTGGCGATTTTTACGAGTTATCGGCCGACCGTGTCCACGGATTTTACGGCCAACGTTATTTCGAGAATCGGGGCGTTTTCGCCTCCGCGCGCTTTACATCCATAATTCCGGCTGGAATTAATTGGTGCCACCTCTGCTACCTCCCTCCTCGTCGAAAATCATTTCGCGACGAGGAGATACGATACGCCAACCCTCGTCTGTAAACGATTAACGCGAATAAATAAACGGGGGACGCTCGTATTGCGGGACGCGAGGGGGTAAAAATTTATCTAATGGAAAAATAGAGGATCGATCGATCTCCACGTGTATGGACTCTTTTCGAAACTCTCTATTTAATTGGCTGGTGAAAGTGGAGCGCGAACTTGATAAAATTGTTTGGAAGTGACGCGTACGGATTTTTTTATTCCTAAAATACGAATTTCGTGATCGACTCTTACACTTCCAACTTGCAAAGAGAGAACTTCAATTCGCTCGATATCAATAAATTTCGTCGCGCGTATTGGAGATGAATCGAAAAATGAAAAAAAAGATTATCCAGAGGATAATCCACTACTGATATTAATAATCATCCATGCAGCCCACACGGACAATATTCACTCGAGGTTGCGCTCGCCACGGGGACAAACGGGGGCCACCGGGACGCAACAAACAACATGGTAAAGGGTGCGCATGCCTGTAAACCAATTTAATCAAGCCAGCGATAAAACTGATGCGACGAATATTAGATTCCGAAATGGATTGCTAGTATAAATTCCGCGTGAAATACGTACGCGCGTTACGCTGCTACGAACTTATGGAGCGCGAAACGCGAAACGTGAAAAAAAAAAAAAAATAAAATAAAATAAAAGATGTGAAGAAAGAGAGAGGAAGAGAGAAAGTCCATTTCTATCCGCTTCATTCACAAAACGTTTATCGAGCTTTTTGTTTGATGTTTCGTTCGAGGTTGGTCGAGGCGAGGTTGTACGATTGAAATTGGTGGAAAGGACGTTTGGTAAAAGCGACGCGGACGTTGTTTGGACCGCGAAGATGGAGGTGAGGGGGCTATGTGTAATGTAACTCGCTGAAAGAATGCATTACGCGGTTGTATATAGTTTTGCCCCTTCGATAACGGGTACAAGGAAAACAAATGCTCGGTTACATCGTTCTTGCATTTGCACCCACCCCCGAATTGTCCCAATTTGCAGGCCAGTGGTTTTAGAGGATTTTCGGTTACGATTTGGGGCAACTGCAACTTCTTCAATTCCCAAAAATTTATAGCATTATAGAAACTTATTACTTTACAATGACACGAACGATCCCACGAAGTATCGAATTTCTCTCTCTCTCGGAGATTTTGGAAATTTTAATTCCAAATTTAAAAAAAAAATCAATCGTCTCCGATTTCGATCGTCAGAAATTTCAAGAATTGATTAAAAAAACTCTATCGACTTGGCGTTTCTTTTTTTCCTTCTTATCGTTCGCGTAGGAAATAGAAGAATCCGTATCGAGGTCAGAGAACGAAGCGAAATTCGATGGAGCGCGTTGAGAACCACGGGAATGGCCCATATTCGGATCACTTTCGTCCGGCGCGAGGTTTACGCGAGATGGAAGCTCGCGAGGAGGAGGAGGAGGAGGAGGAGGAGGCTGAGAAAGTCTAATGAAACACGCGCGGGTGAATCAGCGTAGCGGGTGTATAAATACACACGGAGTATCCCTTCGCCCGGTTTCTACGGAACCGGTGCACGAGACCGCCCAACGAGACACAATCGTCGAAGAGAGAGGATCCGGCGGGCAATAATTTATTCATTTTTGCGCGACGTCGACAGAGGAGAAACAGAGGAGAAACAGTTTCCAGCTGAAGAAGAACAATGCCAAGCGACGTACAATGTACTTGCAGACGTCTTGGCGTAATCGCCACATTGTCGCTTAATGGTTGCAAATCATCCACTCGACGGGGGTGGGCCACTTTCCACCACGCTTCCTTGTTGCCAAAGGAAACAAAGATGTTTCGCGATGCCGAGTTCTGAATATTTGAAAAGAAAATTTGACGGTCGTGTAAATTATCCGGGCCGACGTTTCTCGTGTTATCAAGGAAAACACGGGCGATGATTATTTTGCGCTCTCGCGTACGGTGCGGTGTTTGCCCGGACGATGTTATGGATGCGAGCCGGGTTATGGACTGTGATATAATTGACACCGTGTTTTATTAAACACCAATATTTTGCAACTACGCGCACATATTCGCTCGAGGCTGAAAATACGAACACCTCTTTGACCAATTGTCGCCTCGTTCCATTCCATCCAACCTATCTATGTTTTCTTCTTAAATAAAGTATTCGAAAAATCCGCTCTCAACTTTCTTTTTCACTCTCACTTAAATACAAAAAGCGTAAAACGTATTTATATGCATTGCCAAATAATCCAAAAAGAAAAACATTACGTCACGTTACGTAAACCTTATATTTTTCTCGTTGCAAGGAAGCAGCTCCAACGGAATTCTCCAACGGACGCAAAATGGAATAATTTCTAATCGAGATTAACGCGCGCAAAACATTCGGAAGGGGAAACGGAGAGAAAGAGAGGAAGAGGATTAAGCATCCATCTCAAAGCTACCCCCGGTAATCCGGACAATGCGAACTCCCGCTAATAAATTTCGACTTTCCCATTGTTCCCTTGCCATAAGCGGACGAGCAATATGCAAACGAGTCCAGCTCCTCGTTCCAACGTTCCTCCTCCTCCTCTTCCTCCTCGAAAGCCCTGAATGCACGGTCCAACGAGAAATAGAGAGAGAGAAAGAGAGCGAGCCAAAAGCGTCGCGTGTCTCGATTGCTTCCGATTAGCCCCTCGAAAATCGCCACGACTTTTCCCCGAACAGATTCGTCACGCCACTCATCGCCGCTCTAATCGACGCGCGTTTCTCGAGGATGGCCCAATCAACGCGCCGACGAAATTCTGTTATATTTAGACGTAACGAGCCAATCGAACGCGCAATAGGAATTCACCATCGGTGAAGCTTCTATCACACTGCAACAGTCGCGTCGTTGAAAACGTGGATATCGATTCTACATATTGGATCGATCTCTCCCCTAACAACTTCAAAGCTGTTTCTTCTTTTCTCGTTTGTATAAATAATAGAACGTGTGTAACGATATCGGTAATGCACTTCAGGAATTTTTCTGAAAAATTGAAATTCAAAAATAAAACACAAGTTCAAAATATCGGTTGAGACTTATTCGTTAAGTCACGATTAAAGTTTGATGAACTCGAATTATTACAACTTAATAAATAAGTCCCAACATTGTGCGTTTGTTTCAGAATCGACGGAATACAATCGAAAGATGTACGTACAATTGTACATACGAGTTCCACGATGCACGTGAAATTAATATCCCGTGTGAAGAAAGCCTAAGGAGAGACGCGGCAAGAGAGAGTACAAATGACGGGGAAACTTGGCGCTATACACCACTCGAGATCTCCACTTATGGTTGCTAACCGAGAGAGAAGCGTGCGACGCCAGCGTGAACACCGGGACAGAGCCTTGACGGTCTGCCCGAGTCTCGAGTGTTGCCGAAATTGCCGTCGAATGACGTCGTCCCAGCTCCTGGAGGAGTTGCTCGACCATCCCTCGGGACTCAACGCGGCCTCGCTTCCACTTTCCCTTTCCTGACGTTCAACGTGACGAATTACCACGGCGGAGAATAAGCCGCTTCTTCTTGCGAAAACCGACCACCACCCCCTCCGCCTAATTAATTTCCTACTCTCAACTTCGACGCTTTCCCTATCTCTTTTTCTCCCCTCCCGCTCTCAAACTACAACCTCCCCTCCCCTCTTTTTATGTCCAGATAATTAACGAAGCACGAAGCAGAGCGTGGATGGGGCACGGTTGCTGCTCTCCACCATTTTTCGTTGTTGCCAAAGAGAAACAACGGCGTGGCCCTCTCGCGGGACGTCAATTAGCGGCTTCTTCGCCCTTCGTTTTTCGTCTTTTCCCTTTCTCTACCTTCGTTCCAGATGGGAGAAGGAGGTTATCTACCCGGCCCGTATCTCTCTACGCGATTTCCACCGGTGTTCGTGTTGAATAATGGAGGAGGAGTATTTCCAAAAATACGAGGACTCGGCGAGGAGAAGAGGAAGGTTAGAGGAAGGGCCCCCTCCCGGCTGTTGTTTGTGTATCCTTGTTTTCGCGCGAGGAAACATCGTTTCCGGTTGCTTGCTCCCGAAACCAACCTCATTTTCATTCGTTCCTACTCCTGCCTATTCCTTCTTTCTCATCCAAAGGAGAATCGTCGAGGCAAGAACAAAGAAACGGATGCGCGTCCGACGGCCGAATCGAGTGAAAGGCGAGACGAAGCTCGATATCCACGAGGAGTAACGTAAATCGAGGAGAAATTTGGCGGAACGTTTTATTCGGCGGGGAAATAAAGGGTGCGACGAACCAGCCAACCCGGCCCGACCCGTTGTCTCGTAAATTAAGAACGATCGGCCCGTTGTAAAACGAAAATAAACGAGGGAATCGTGCCTTCGCGCGGAATTAGCGGGGCCGCAAATTTTTTCCTCCCCCTCCCTCCTCTCTCCCCAACACACGCGCGAGAGAAGGAATCGAGCAAGCAATCCGCTCGTCCACCTACGTGACACGTGGGAAAAGAGGAGAGGGAGCGAAGGGAAACGATTATAAACGGAGGAGGGATTTGGACGGGATGGGAATGGGCGGAAGAGGTCGAGGAGAGACAAAAGGCTGGCACGGAAAATATGTATCGCGGAGCACGCACGATTGCACAACGGCTTACGCGGGGGGGTTAGCCTCGGAAGATTGTCGTTCTGGCGAGTGGCCAGAAACCGGGGCAAAGTTCGAATTTTCGTTTAGGGGAGGGCGCGATATAATAACGCAGCCTCTACTTTAGGAATTCCGCCCTGAGTCGGAGGGAAAGAGAGCGAGCTACGGATCGAGAGAGAAGGAACAGCGAGAGAGGGAGAAAGGACGAGAAAGACGGGAGATGGAGATCTGACGTCTCTCTGTTTCCTTCTTTCTCATTCTCATTCTCCGTCTCCTTTCGTGCACACGTGTGTATTCTTGATCCACGCGTGATGGCACGCGCGTGTGCGAGCGCGCACACGTCGAACGCCGGTCGATCGTATCCGAGTCGAGGGTCCTCCAGGGTTAAGCCGCTTTCCAATGTTGCTCGAGCACGCAGTACACGGCCGGGGCTATTAAACCGACGGACTCGGTGAAAAACTCCCCTCCCCCAACCCCCTCTCGCGGCACGCTGATTCGACTCGTTAAAATCGCGGAACGGGAAAAGGGAAACAGAGATGTCGTTTTGTCGGTGTTTTATGAAAGCTGCGCTTTCCTTTCTCGCCAAGAGGGGCCTACCACGACTCGATGGTAACTCGTTATTGTGTTTCCACTCATCTCGTCTCTCCGATTTTCTTTTCCTTCGATAATCGAAGCTTAAAAATCTGTACGCGTATAATAAAAGCAAGAGATGCGTATATAAAATATAAAAGGTACAATGTGAAAGGTACTTTTGGGAGAATTAAAATCGATCGGTCGGGAAAAATTGGCATTGTCGCATTGTCCAAGAGTATCTTTCCACGATGTCAGCGAAGTCCTAAGCAAACACGGTCTAAGTATGCTTGCCAGCGATTTCTAATAACCGCGACGATTCAATAGTGCAGCGACACTTCACGTCGTTCCTCGGACGGCGCTTCGATGCCCGGGACCCTATCGACGAATTCGAGTCGCGTTTCGGCCGGTGGACACGCTTCGAATGCAAACCGATTGCTCTCTCTCTCTCTCTCTCTGCTCCTGGCAGCCAGAAGAGTGACGAGAGGGATGGGAGGACATACCGGACGCTCCCGATGGAGCTTTTCGTTCAGAGCCCCCTGATGTGTATATTCGTCCGCAGAACTCGTCCCGCCATGCTGCTCTCCTCCCCCTTTACCCACGGGAACTCGCACGATTACGCAATTTCCGCTTTGGTTTGATTCAATTTTCGAAATCGTTCGATTTCCTACCAGATGTTCCAGACTTCTGGTATGGAGTTTTTTGCCAGCAAAGGGGGTGGGAATTTTCTCTCTCCATGGAATAATTAGGGAATAGGGATTGTCTATTGGGAATAGATAGCTTATCGAGGAATACGGCGCAATTAGTTTGTGACAGCTTGTTAAGGGCTTCTTGATGTATGGGATCGAATTCAACGATGATTATGGTGATTTGTTTCCGACAAGGGGATGTGCTTCTCTGTGATTTCTGTTTAACAACTCGCTCAACTTGCTGATTGATGTTATATCTAGCTATTTTTTTCTCTCTCTTCATTTATATCGTTTATCGCGAGCTCGAGGGGAGCCTCGATAATTGTCTCGTTAGAAACTTCGTAAAAGGTACCTAAACGTATTTTACCATCGATCGAATATTATCGAGCGAATTTATCGAGTAAACGAATGAAGCGAAACGCGGAAGAAATTTCCAACTTATTACCAGAGAAATCATACTTTCCACGAGTGTCTTTCACTGACACGAAGACCCACTTCGAGCAACGTGGAAATGTTAAATATGGATAAGGGGGAAATCGGATTAATTTTATATTGGAGGCTGAGGTGAGCCTAATGACAGGAATCATCGATGCCTTGCGCTGGGTATCGATTATCTGTCAATGGAACGTGTCACGCGTGTTGGCCGCATGTGCATCGCGTTGTGCATTTACGCGTGCCAAAGGATGCGACCGACATGCGGATGCGCCTTGACACACGGCGACGCTTCGAAACTCCGTTACAACGTGGCGCCAGCCAATTGCTCGGCCTGCAGCCTGTTCGTTTCACGTCCTGATGGACATGAGAGCATCCGAAATCATCCTCGGTTAAGGTCCCTGCTATACATCCTCCAAAACCCTCGTGTTTCGATCATCAACCTAGTTTCGACCTCGTTAACACGCCGAGATATATCGGTCGGGTTGTAATTACTCGAGCTTCGTTCATTATTCACTTTTACTCGTGATTTCGATGTGTGGAATTTGGTGGAATTTTGAAAAAAGAAAAAAATTAAAATTTCGTTGATCGCGTATTTACAAAGGCATCAAAAAGTTACTTTAACCAAATTACTGGATTAAACGAAGATTCGATTCCCTCTTCTGAATTTTGATAACAAATTTTTTCAGCCTCTTCTTAGAAAATGAAAATATGTACATATATAACGTATATATTATATATGTTACATTTGTTTCATTTATACAATCCGCACAAATCGATTGAAATAAAGATTTCAAAGATTTCGAGAGACATAGATATTAGATTCATGAAAGATTCTAAATTTCCATTAATATATTATAGTTCCTCGTTACGCTTCGTCATTCCGAATATTCATATTCCATTTTTGAATATTTAACACGCGGAGAATTCAATTTTCCAATCGAAATCCCACCTCTAGAGCATCACATCGTATCGATATGCTATACGTTTAATCCTGCTCCCCTCCAATTTTTTCTCTCTTTCGATCTTCCATTATTAACATTCAACGATCCCCTCCCCCTTCCCCAATCGCGTCTCGTTCACAAATTTCCTCCTCCCTCTCGCCGATCGATTTTCCCATTGTTCGCGCAACGAAATTTGAAAAAGAACAAACAAACAAACAAACAATTAATCGATCGGTTTCCACATCGATTCGTTCAATTCGTCGCCGGTCGTTAAACAAAACGGGGCACAGGATTAATTGAAAGACCGCGTCGCCCGGTTTTCGGGTTTCGTTAACATCGATACGATTGTGAAAAAATGTGTACGTATTCGCAATGTACGGGCGAAAATGTACGAGCGCCGCCTCGTCCTTAGCCACGCGCCAAACTGGGGAAACGACCGTTCCTGATGGTTAATTGGCCGCTATAATTAACGAGAGTGACGTCGAATAACGGCCGGCGCATCGATCGGCGTGCTTGATCCACGCTCGCTCGTTCTACCTCGCGGTTCCTCGCCGTTCCTCCAAATTCGAGCTTTCACCTCCTCGACAGGAGGCATTGAAACGAAAAATAATACGTGTTACGTACGTAGTGTCTCTCTATTTTTATTGCCGTTTCTCTAATTTTTCGTGCTTTGAGCGCAATCATCTCCTTCTCGGGCAACGAACGTACAAACTTTCAACAATTGGATGGATTATTTTTCAGAAATACCAATTACTCTTTATCAAGCTTCTTTCGTAATACGACGATAAAATTAGTGAAGTATTGATTGAGATTCATAAAATGAAAGAATTTAAATGAATGAACGAGCAAAAGATAGACGGTTCAGCGGACGGTTGGATTGTTTTAAAATTTGGAACAATTTCGACAAGCCACGAGGCAAATTCAAGATCGAATCGTTCGAAATTCGAAAAAAAGAATAAAATAGAAAAGAATACTGTTACGTGGCACCATTTGGAAACAAAGAATCGATTACGAGTAGGAAATACGCCGTTTATCGAACATCCAGTGTGGTTCGAGCAAAAATGCAAACGGTACAGAGAGATTCCGTATACGTACTCGAGAGAGCCTATATCCTCTCTTTCCCGTGGTGTGCGACGTCTGGTATACGAGAGTCACTGTGCAAACCGTGAAAAATCAAACGGTGTATTCTACCAATAGCCGCATACCAAAGCGACTCCGCAAAAATGCGAGATCGATCGGATCGTATATAAAAATTCTTTTTTTCTCCTCTTTTTCTCTTCTTCAAAGGAAATCACCCATCATTTCACGGTATTCTTCTTCTTTTTTTTTTTTTAGATTGCGTGTACAAAGCTCTCATCCCTCCGTTTTGCTCGTACACATACATATACGCGTTTCTTCGCGTTCCTTTTTTTAGAGAAGAAGGATTTAGATTGATTTTTCTTCCCGTTTCGAAGGATTATTAAAACGTGTTCGGCAGAGAGTAATGATTGGCCGGTGTATACACACGTACGTTCAAACACGTAGATGGAATGTGTAAACGCATGAGTAATAGTTTAGCCGACGAGGCTGAACAAGTCACACTTTCAAAGGTATATACAGCGTCTTATTCACGAGCGTGGATACGCGATAGGCGGATTTATTATTCTCCTGTCACTCGATTGCACGTCGTATTACCGCGACGACATTCCTTCCGATTCGTTATCGATCAGATGGACAATTATTTTTAATTCTTTTATATATGGTTGACTTTTATAACTTTTATATCGATCGACGGAGAATGAATATTTGACGAGAACCGGAATCCGATTATCATATTCTTTCAAAAGACTTTCGAGATGAAATACTACAATCCTTCTTATCTTTTTAAAATTAACTAAAATATGCAAGTAGAGGTTTATCCAAAATATAATTTAATTCATAATCCTTTTTCTTGACACCGTTATAGAGAATAAACGCATGGACGATAGGCACATGGATGGAGCATTTAAAGAGAAAAAGATAAAGAGAGAGAGAGATGCCAGTTCGAGCTGATTGAATGAGTTCCCAGAAGGTGCGCAAAGTTTTTGGACGCGAGTGAATTGGCGCATGACGGGATTGCACGATGTGGGTGCGGAAGATGGATAGACTATCGTGACCTGTCGGCAATGCGTTAGAAGTGAAATGTAATCGAGGAGCGAGTTGATAGAATAACAGGTTCGATTGTATTCAAATATTCCGCTTCATTAGTCACGTGGCCAGAAGTCGAATCGCCCGTTCGATCGTAAATGATTACCCTCTTTCGAAAAGATTAATCGATTTCAGCGCGATCAACATTGTCCAAAATCGCGATCGATGAACGAACGTATCGACAAATGCACGTTTTCTCATGAAAAATAAGTCTCGAGAATTTTACAGAGCCCAAACGATAAAATTTCTATCATAATTCCTAACTATAAAGCGAAAAATATACAAATTTTATTTTCATACCAGCTTACCAAACAATTAATACCTTCTATTATTCTCTTAAAGCTTCCAGATAAGGAAAACCTCGAAAGGATAAAATTTCTGTATAAAAAAATTTATAAATAACACTAAAACTTGGTAATGGCTCGATAAAACTTTCTACATTTTTTACTTATACACGTATACTCGCAAAGGATCTCGAATATTACGCGAACATACGCGTTGGTGATGCGCCGGAATTCTTCGGGAGCACCCGGTATGCAGGCCCGGCCGGCACGTACCCCGTTGCCCAGCCGCCGTTTCTTTGCCATTGTTCGGCTTTGGAAACGGCTGAAAAGCCGCTTCCGACGCACGCACAATACGACGCGCGTGTACATTGAAAACGCGTCACGTCCACGTGTTTACACGATCCACACGTAAAGTCCAAAACGGCCTCGTGTCCACCCCCGAAACCGATCGTACCTCCGTATCATCGCGACTAAATTGTCGGCCACGCTCTCCTCCTCTATCCTCTCTCCCCTCCCCCCGCCTCCAAATTACCGACGATATCCCGCGAACGCGTTCACAGGAACGCCATTTCCTTCCTCTTCCGCACACACCATCATCCCCCTTTCTCGCTCGCTCTGTTTCATCTCCGAATTTCATCCTCGCGAATCCGACCCCTTCCTCCCCCTCCCGGATCCGATCCAACCAAGGATTCGATTAACCCCGCGGCGGAATTGCGTCGTAACGATTATCCACGAACGGAGTGGCCACTCGAGAGAAAACACACTCGCCGTGAAAATTTTAATCTTCTTCTCCTCATCGGCGGAAATTAATTTACCACCGTTCCATCTGGATCGTGCTCCTCAAGCGGCTCTTCCTTCGCGGAAGAATTTCTCGAAAGAGAGAGAGAAAGAGAGAGTGGCACGTTTGAAGAAGGAGGAGGAGGAGGAGAAGAAGAAGAAGAAGAAAGAACGCGAACGGAAGAAAATAAGCGGTCGTAATACCGAGAAAAGGATGCCTCCCCTTCCACCTCTTGATCCTCTTCCTCGACCTCTAAGACCGCGAGCGGAAAGCAGTGGATCGCGAACGCGCTCCTCTTACGGAGGAGGAGGAGAGGCTTCAGGACCTACGCGAAAACCGATCCTCGCCTCGAGTTTTAAAACTCTTTTTTACGGTTGGAAAGAAGGAGAGAAATTCGTTATCTCCCTCTTTGATTTCCCGCGCAACTCGTCCTCTTCTTTCCAATATACCAGTGCATACAGAGCGCCTCGAAAACGAATCCTCGTCTCTGGAATTAATCGAAATTTCCCTTCGCTTCCCGTTATTCGAAATATTTTCCCAAGCTTTCCGCCGCTTTTGCGCGATTATTATTATCAGTCGGTCGAAATTACAGAGCCTTCGAACGCGACGGGGCTCGACATACACGTGGTGCACGCGCGCGTATTTAATTATGACAGCGATCGAAATTAGCGTTCGAACGGGCGACACGATCATTAATTACGCCGCGATCATCGTTCGTCACTTTGTCGTCTAGACGACACCCCCGTCGTCGCCGTGCCGTCCACTATCGTGGCGGCATCGCGCGATATTAATTCGGAACTTTGCTCGTTAACAGGCGTGCGCGCGCAGATCGCGCGGAGATTCGGGGGTCTGGCTCGGTGGAAGGACAATTTTCAACTACCGATCGAAAATTCGCCGCTTTCATGATGGGCTGATTTTCCGGGATGAATAGGCCGGCTCTCTCTTTGACGTGATTCAATTTCGCGTTTGATTGGGATTATAATTGTTCCCGCGTAAAAAGGATTTATACGCGGAACGTTTCCTCCCGCCGGTATTGTGTTGGGGAAATATTTTTGTGGAATTCGGTTGTCGAGGAAGAGAGTGTCTCGTGGAGATATCGTTCTCGCGGTGTATTGATCTTTGTATATATATTTTTTTTTATTTCCATGTCGAATTTTTATACGCAATGATTTTTTTTTACCTTACTGTTACTGTTGTTTTAAAGGTATTCTTTTAAAGGTTCTCTTGGATTTTTTTTTCTTCTTAACGACTTACTCTAAAGCGTGTAACGTCAGTCGTTTAAGGGAATATTTCGTTTAAATTTATCAATCACGAGAGAAAATAAAGCTGTTACATTTAATCTCTTGCATACCGAATTAATCCAATACTCCGACGAATTGGAACACGATTCAACGCTAAGATCTTCCTTTATCGCTAAATATCTTCCGCAACACCTTTTTGCCCTGAAATTACATCTCCAATGAAGAAAATTGAATTCGAGGCTAATCGATTAACGCGACTGGGGTTGCGTCCATTGGGCTATTACCTCGTTCGAAAACACATTAAAGTCACGGATACTTTATGTCTTTGTGCGTGAAACAGGATCTTTATTGTCGAAAATCTCGTAAACTCACGTTTATAGATATCGTCTAACGAGGCTTAAATATATTTCTCTCTCTCTCTCTAGAAATAATTCCAAATATTTTCCGATTCTTAATTAATTCCTTAACGCTTGTTTACACGGATAAGGATTCTGCCGAGGGAACATTGGTCAGATGTTATTTGGAAAAATCTATAGGTGAATACCGTTGTACGAATGTTAAAAATGGAAAGAAAAATAAACTATGGTAGGTTTGTAACCATTTGCTTTTTAAATCGAAAAAAAAAAAATCGGTCCATTTTCCCTCAAATAAATCCCCTTGATTGAATTTGCGCTTGTATAATCAATATCGCGATGTTTACTTCCATTAAAAAGTTACCGTATTTATTCAATGGAACGAAAAAACTTTGCAATTATAAAATAACCTAGAACGTACCAGTTGTGAAATGTATAATTTTAAAATTGCGCGTAACCACGTTACGTTTAAAAACAGAAGGGACTATATGTAGATATATAAATTTCCCCTCTAACCTCAACGTGGTTAACTATAAATTTTCGAGACGTCGTTAACAACGAGTCGAAAAATATGTTAAACAATAAACGTAGAATAATAAAATGCGCGAAACTCATTAAACAAAGAACTCGTTGAAATTACCAACGGGAGAAAAATATTATTGGAATATCGTTACATCGCTTTTCGCCAATTTCTATTCGCCCTCGAAAAGAAAAAAACATGAAAAATCTCTGTGAAAAAGACGGAGAAAGATATATATATATAAAAGAGACGTCGATTGGATCGAGCAACGTTAACAGAATCCGACACGCGATCGCAAAACGATTTCGGGGTCGCGAGCTACAAATAGACGGCGTAGATCTTTATCGGTCCGATCGGTTGGCCGTGAGGTAGATTGAATTTCGAGCGGATCGTGCCACGCTGGGGGGTTATTCCGGGGCACATGTATAGCCTCCCAATTATTCGAGCAAACATGCGGGTATGCATACCTGCTGCCCTGAACCCCAGGTGAGTAATCAAGGTGAGAGCCGCGCGATGTACACAACGGAGGATCGTGGTCGAATTCGTGCGACCGTGGATGGCTGCCCTCTCTCTGCCCATCCTCCCGGAATTGCACGCCGTTTCTCCACCACCCTGTTATTTCGGCAATGATAACCTCTTAAAAATACTCGTACGGGTCCCTTGCTCGATCACGCAACAGAAATTTCCTTTTCCCTCCATATTCTCATCCCCCTTCGTTTCTTAATATTCGTTTCGCTTTCGTATTAAACGCCGGAATGGCCGTTTTATTTCTAAACTTTTTCCGATTCGAGTAAAATTGTATTTCGTCCGGGGTGAAATTTTCATCAATGCTCTTATCACGTCGACTTATCGTTCGTACGAACGAAACGCTCGAATTCTAAAAACGAGTTATACGTGATATGATTATATTCGTTTATACATTTATACGAGAATTCTGAATTATTTGCAAACGGAATAATAAAGTTGAACGTACAATCTGTAGATTTTTATTATAATATCAAATCATTGGTATACGACGTCGTGATAAACGAAATTAAACACCGTTGCATCTTCATCATTTTCATCGCGACAAAAGTTTGCACCGGGGAGAAAAGTATAAAAAAACCGTTATATAACCCTCGAGCAATCCCATCATTAAATAGTTACTTTCCATTCATTTTGCACGCTCTCGAAGAGGGGAAGAAGCCCCGAGCTTCGCGCCTTCGGTACATTCCGATTGAGGAAGAAGAGAGATCCCCTCTCCGGGACGATCGCAAATTTGCCGAAACGCTTTACTCGGATCCATTCGAGTCTGCTCAAATTTCCGCGGAACGACCACTCGATCGTGCACGGTCGCCCGAGAATCGGAGCCGAAAGTAGTTTCACCCCCACCCCTATCCTCCATCGGGTATCTCGGCGTTGGAAGGGTGCGTTTATCGTCGCGGCAAGGCGAGTTTATTCGATATTCAGCTCGCGAATGAGCCGAGTCCACCCTCGCTTCCTCTCGGCTGGGCTCGGCTTCTTCAACCCCTTTACCTCATGCCCGCCTTATCCGAAACGCGCATGGGTGTCGTCGTGACTCGAATTTTTCATTCGAATCCACGCCACTCGATAACGCTCCACTCCTCGACCGTGTATCGGCATGAAATGCAATTTTCATCCGGCCAAGATTCGCGAGAATTTTGGATTGATCGAGGTTTAAGATTGTTTAAGGTTTATTTACACCCCCGAATAATTGGACGGCGCACTTCTTTCGTTTCTATTTCCCTCTTTCTCCTCCTCTTTCTTTTCGAGAAACGAAATTATTCCGCCACTTTCTGTGTGCACAGGTGTATCCTCGCCGTTTCCACGGAACGATATAATAACTCGTTGGGATCTTTTGAGCCAACCCCGAGCTCCTGGGTTAATTAACGCGGTGCATTAAAGGCGAGCGAGCGAATCTTGCGGAATCTCGTTTTGATTATGATCCCGTGCGGAATGTATTGAAGAGTCGGTATTTAAAAAAATTAGATGAAATTAGATCTATGGAACGGTCTACTATCGCGAACGATGCTATAGAGAAGTGTATCGTTTCGCTTATGAGGCTATGTAGAATATAGAAAAGTAGTCTTTTCTAATAGAAACCTATATATGTATATACATTGAAATTTTTGACTGCGTAAAAAAGTAATCCTTAAACAATTCCAGACATATCCATTGTCTATCGTTTACGAATTTCGAAGTCTTCTGGAAACACGAATCTATCTTCTATCCTCGTTTCACTTACGAAAATTTGGGAAACAGTTTGAAAAAATGTCCATCGACGAGGAGCAAGCATTTCGAATTTTTCCTCCTGGTCTCGGTTGATCGAAAAGCAATTTATCGTGACCAGGGAAATTGGTACCTTCGGCGAGGGAAACGTAAGGAAAATTACACGGCCAATTTCTACACAGGACGCAGCACCCGAAGGCGTTCAGGCCGGCCGATTACACGCTTTTGCAACTTTCTCCCGTATCGAATGGCGAGCTAGCTTGATCCACGAAGGCATTTAAAATCCATTCCTCTCGGCGAATACGAAACTTCATCGATCCTGGTAATAAGCGGCTGTGCCAGCCAGCCTGTGTTGCGTATCACGGAAAGGAAAATGCGCTTCGGCCTTCGAGGCTGTCTCGCTTCACGAGATTGAAGCACGCTCGTAATCCAACCGTCCATTTCATCCGCGTGTATACTTCTACTATGTTTGCATAGAACCCTGTGCGTACCTTATTTCTTGCTCTCGTAAATCAATCCGGGGGAATTAATTAATGTCCTTCATACACGTCCAAAGAGAAATAAAGATGGATAGAAAAATTAAATAAAAAAATTCGCTACATCATTTTAACTTTAATCATTTCTCGTCTACTTTTTTTTTCTTTTTTTTTTGAGACTTTAAATTTTCTTAAGAAGATTTCCGTTTCAAAGAAAATATTAACTTCCACGATATCCTCCCTCTTTCTAAAAAAAATTTTAAATTTCATTAAAAAAAAAACAGACGAGACATGATCCTTAAATAAAAATCTCCTTCACCTTTCGTCATCGAGCACGTATTTTGAACACGAAATTTTGTATGTTCCAAAACCTGATTCTGGCTAAAAGTTTTTCATCAAAACGTATTACCCTTTCGAAGAATTTCTCGAATCTCGGGCGGGCCGCCACATTCGTGCAAACAGATAAACACGGAAATTAAGTATCGTTAAAAGCAAACGATCCTCCAGGAGGCGAGGATAGCCGACATTCCAATTATCCGGCTGGGCCCTCCAAAGTTGAGCGTGGTCCTTGTAAATTCGCCTCCCCAGATTGTATACCGATTAGTTTGCTCGTGGACCGAGGCGGACGTAATTGCAGCCCCGCAGCGCGAGGGTGGCGGGGTAAAATTAACGTGGCAGCTGGACGAGGCCCGTGAACGTGTTCGACAGCTGCCAAATCAGTGCCACGGTGTTTCTCTCGTTCCAGTTTTCAACTCCGGAGAGAGAGAGAGAGAGACCTGCCCTCTTCCCGTTTCCAAAGTCTGCGGACCATCTGTTTTACCAAGGTGTGTTCGACATGTGTTTCGACTCTGTCTTATCCGCCATCTTCATTCCATGCGAAATTCGCCCCGATGCCTTTTTTCACCAACCCTTATGAAACTCGAGAATAGTGTGAAAATTTGTGATCGAACAATTGCAGTTAACTATTCTCGAAAAAGATTCTTTTTGATCTGATCAATGATTAACCCTTTTTCTTTTACGAAAGACAATTATTGCGGTTTTCGTTAAGAATAATTGCACAAGAAATTTTGAAGACATTCACTTTGGTTAATCGATATTTTCTTCCACGGCGAAATCACGATTGAGAAACTTCCTTTTTTCCCTTGTTCAAGAGAAATTACCGATTTGCACGATGAAAGTTCTCTTCGTTTAAGCAGAATGCGCGACAAATCGTTGTGAAATAACGAGAATGAGAAAAAATTCGTGCTCCATTTCCTTTACAATTCATACGAAACTCGCTTAATTTAAGAAACTACCGATTACAGCATTTCCTGTTTTCACGAGAGGCCGAGAAAATCGAGAATTGAAGGGAAAAATTCTTGGTCCACGGACCCCCTCCCTTTCGCGAAATTTCGACCGAGAAACTCGTCAGTTTCGAGGAAACTACCGATTTGCAGCGTCAACTGTCCGAGAGGTACCTTCTTTGGGACACAACTTAAAGGCCAGGTCTTAAACTCGTCTTAAGCCGCGGAAAACACAAAAGGTAGGCAAAGGAGAGGGGCAGAGAGGGAAGAAGAATGTCGGCGAGTTGGCGCAGGTAGACGAGAAAACGGCGACTCGGTTGGATGGAAAAAGGTGGAGAAATTTCAACGAGAAGGAACCGACGGATTGTGCTGGTTCATCGGGACGTGGCGAGGCGATGCAGCCTTTCTTCCGCCTCTCTGTTTTCCTCTCTACTTCCTAACTCTTTCGGTCGCTCGGTGGCTCGTTGAGCTCGTTAAAAGAACGGGAAAAAAAACAATGGCGACGAAAGCGACAGCCCCGACCACCAACACCGCCGCGGATCCTTTTAACGGAGACACTTCAACTTCCGCCTCCTGCGGTCGTTTCGCGCGGTAATCACTTTAATGCGACTGCTTATTATTTTAATGCGGCCTGGACATCGCGGGAGAAGCTCTGCTCTCCGTCCAAATTATTTTTCTTTATCTCGATCAAATTTTCCTTTTTTTCTCATTCTTTTCTTTTCATCCTCGTCGGTCGAAGAATGGATATTATTTGATTTCTGCAAATAAATTGCTTCTTTTTTTACCAATCTCAAGATACAGATACTGTATTTGTTTCCTATGTTTAATTTAAGTTTTATCTTGATTAAATGGTTCTTTTTCTTTCTTTCTTTCTTTCTATTCGATTACTCGGGAAATTTAATACACTCTATCTATCTTTCTGAAATTATATAAACCATTCCTTAGCGAAATTCAATTATTTCTTGAAATATTCGTTTAAATCTTAAGATCAAGATCCTTTACTTTACTTCCTGCAAATATTTATTTATTTCCTTTCTCGATAACAGGGGATACTCGAATCCTCGAATTCAAACTTAGATGTATCGCGAAAAAACCGCGCTTAATTTCCACGTGATCTGTTTCGCCGAATCACGATTCGACGCGTATCTTTTTTTTTTCTTATCGAACCTTATATATAAAGGAAACACACACACAATGAGAGTGTCCAAGAAGAAAGGTGTATAGGACCCTAATAGAGTGCATGCATTCTGAAACGTCCTTTTCCATCTACTCAATTTCCCCCCGACAGCCGGTTTTTTAATGGTCGTTCAACCGAGCAAGCACGAGTTCGAGTGTTTGACCGGAAATTTCGCGGATGACGCGAGTCAATTAGAAGCCGGATGGAGCACCTTTCGAAGTTCTTCTGGCGGTGTGCAGGCAATGGAGAAACTTCGATATTAATTTTCGAGAGCGACAGCGTCGCTGAATGCCAATGAACCGGCCGGGCAAAAAACCGGACCGACCATCTCTGATTCACTCTTTCCCTTTCCGACGTTGCTCGCATGCCGAGCACACAGACGGGCCGCCACGGTTCACGCTCCCACCGATGATTTCGCCGATGATAACTAAACCGGCGGCCAATTTTTATAATCGCTTCTTTTTTTCACCGCCGATTTTTCACGCTCGTTCGATCGAATCTGTTGATCGTCTCGCACCGATTCGCACGGAATTCGAGTTAAAAATTAATCGCGAGATCAATTCGATAATACACTTGTTCGCGCGAAAATATATCTCTATAGTTTTCATGATTTTAATTTTGAGTTTAAAATTAAAATCGATTTAGTCGATTCGATTGATCTCTCGTTGGAGCGTCGCAGAACGGAATAGTTTTTAATTATACATTCATAAATTTCATTATTCGATGATAATATTTTACTTTGTATATTTTCCATATACAATGTAATGTCGAGGCTCTTTGATAATCTTATCGAGATATCAATCTAGCATAAGAAATCTTGTTTCCTTTCCAATTTAAAGATATCCGCAAAATCTTTATCGATTTTTCCACTTGTTCTGCAATCGGGGGAAAAAAAACAGTTACTCGATCCGCGACACCGGAAACGAGGCCACTGTTCGTTCTCGAGAAAGAGCTGCGCCTAGAAGACCGGATTCCGTGATATCGAACGTAAAGCCGGTTCGCAGCGAGCATAACGGTTCGTCTGCGCGACGAGCAAGAAGAGGAACTGCGCTATTTTTCACCGTTCCGCAAAGGTATCGATACACATCTCGCCTGAAAGGGCGCATCGGGTGGATGGCCGGTGCGCCGGATTAATCCAACAAACCGGCGGGTTAGCGAACTAGAAAGTAGCTGCGCTTCGGAGCGGCCGATGTCAAAGCGTATATGCACTCCGTCCATTTGATTTTTCGCCGGCATTAATTCCCGCTCGCCCGTGTAACCATCCACCAAGGTTTTATTCATGCGACGCCCCGTATTAAAAAGATACCAGCTAGCGATGGGATCGAGCGTGCAGCGAGACGGAAAAGATGGATCAGATTCGGGAAGAATCTCCTTTCTGCAAGCCCACAAGTGAGAAAAGTGGGAAGAAGTGATATCTACGGGATATCAGATTCTAAGCAATCTTCTTTTTGTAAATTTAGAAGCGACACAAGTGGAGAGAAGTTATATAGAGGAAAATATCGACGAGTATTTGGAAATTAGAAATAAAAAATTCTTGGCGTGCCTTGTAAGATGGTATTCATTTTTCTTTTTTTTTTTAACGAAATTGTGGTAAATTCATTAAGAAATTCGACGAATTGATCGTTGGAAGCAATTTTATACCAAAGGATACTCTATATAAGTGTTTTCCATCGATTAGTGATTTCCACTCGGATTTAAAGCAGAGAGTCGAACTTGATCCCATCGCTGGTCATTCGCATGACGCTCAAACGCGTCAAAGGACGCGTGCACACCGCATTATCGATTCCGCGGCTTTTAATCCGCGCCAACGCGCCTCCGCCTCGTACACCTTCCTCGAACACGCGTACCCGTTCCAATTTCAAGCTTTTAATAACTGATAACCGACCGTTGGATCGAGAACGATGCAATCGAGGGTGACGCGCGATTGTCCGCGGAACGAGCGTCCATTTTCTCTGATTTATTGCACGTAGAAGAGCGTGTCGTGACCCTGTTAGACGACTGACGACGATTAGCTCCCTGTTGCGCTCGAAAAATGGACAACCGTCGCCGATTTTAAATCGTTTCAATAAGCGATACTCGAGGTAACGAGACTGAAGAATACCGTCCTTGGTTCTTGTCGCTCGCGTCACGGAGAAGATGTATCATCAATGAAGAAATTACGTGATTCTAGATTCTTTTTTATATTCCCGAATTTTTAGAAATTTGTTAATAAAGTCTCGCGAGAGAAAGAATTATGTAAAATTTTTCCTTTTCGTAGAAAAGCTATGAAATTTTCCAAGTTTTTGAATTTTCTGTGAGATTTCCAAAATCTCGAAAGTTTTGAAATTCGTGAAATTCTCGAGATCTTCCACCAAGTCTTCCACTTTCTACAATCCTTGGAATCTTGCTAATAAACTCTCAATTATTAACAAGAAACACGATTATCGATTTCACTTTTTTGCGGAATCCTGACGAATCGTCAAGATAATCTTCGGACCAGAGATAAAAATACCAAAAATAGCGAGGAAACGCGAATGTTATCCACGAATGGATGAATTCCACCCATTTCTACTCCAACTCTAAGACCCTTTCATCCCAAAAATTCCCGGCAGTGTTCGACATTCCCGGATACAGGAAGCCATCATCAAAGAAGCTCGTTCTTCGAAACGTCGAATCGAGCTAACCGCAAAGTCCCGCTTTTCCAGCTGGTCCACTTTCATCGAGAAACAATAGCTTGTCATAAATGCCTTGGCCAAGAAATTCCAACCGATCGTTAGCCTTTCTTTCTCTGTCTCTCTCGCGCTTGTCCAAGCAACCAACGACTCGATAGAAACTCCATCAACTCCGACGAATTCGATCGAACGCGTTTTCCGTGCGGGGTGGAAGCGGCGAATCGGGTAAACAAGCGCGATACTCGCTGTACCCACGATTATAATATCCTCGTAATTTTTTTTTCGCGTGTGCGCAACGGCCCGTTGCGAGAAGCCAACGATTTATTTCCCCCGTGCGCCGCGCAGCCGGCCGCTCACTTACTTATGCTTCATGCTCTACTTATCGAGAACCGGAGTTCCCTGTTGCCTGCTCGCGGGCCTTTGTTGCGCGTTCCAGTTCGCGCTATTAGTCCGCCGATCGTGTAACGCGATCGTTCCGTGCCCGTTGAATAACGACCAAGATTGCTAACCTTCCCGAGGTGAGCGCGCTGCTCTTGTAATCGTTCGACTAATGCAATGTCACCGCGGTTACGCTTTCTTCCTATTCTGCCTTCTCTAAAGGAGAGGGCTAAGGTAATTTGAGATCTTCGACCGATTTCACGCTTTTTAACATCGCGACGGAACAGTTTTTTGGATCGAGCTGAGAATGGACGCTAAATTTCCATTCTTTTTTTTTCTATCGTTAGTCTTGTGTGCTTCGATCGATTTCGCAGTAGAATTTTTTTAACTCTGCGAGGGAATATTTTTTTGTTGGATCGAGCTGAGAATGGATGTCGAATTTCCATCGTGGTTACGTTCCTCTTTTTTCTATTGTTAGTCTTCTGCGGAGGTTTCGATCGATTTCGAAGTAGAATTTTTAAGAATAGTCAGGGAATACTAGAATATTATCTTATGATCTTGGTTGGTTTTGATTTAGAAATGTTGTAATTCTCTCTAAGAAATGCGAGATTCTAATGAGCCTTGAACTGTGGAAGACGGATGAATTGATCTTTGGAGGGATTTCTGGTCTAATTGGATGGGGAGGGGAGAGTATTGCGAAGTCAGAGAGGAAAGTGGTCTTAGGATTGAGAATTGAAAGGATTTGAATCGATCGATAACGTGTTTCTTGGGGTTTGGAACTTTGCGTTTAGAAACACTCGACGCACCAGTGGAAATTATTAACGATGCGCTTGGCAGAATTTCTTAGTGTGCGCGATATAGTAATGCAATTCCATTACGACATTTTGTTGATAATAATTTTTTGCATGAAAATTGAAAGATACAATATTGGCCAATAAAGATCTTTCGCGTTCATGTTCTATGATTTGCTAAGATGAACTGCAGCGTCACTATGATATTTTTAGACACGAGGAAATAGGTCGCAGTTTGAAATGGATTGAATGAAACCATATTACAAGGAACGGAGAAGTAACAGCGTTTTAGATCGACATCTGGATAAATCAACTGTTATATTCTTCAAGTGTCAAATGGGAGAATCTTCAAGTTTCTCTTTTTCTAGAATGCATTCTAGGCTGTATAATTTTAGACAGACTTCAATAGACCGACTACTCCACGGAATTACATAATCTACATTGTTAAGAGTACTTCAACGGGCTAGCTATTTTGTATAATTTAATTATATAAATTAAATAATTTGACTTGTTAAATACAAGGTATATCGAAATCCAAGATATATACGCTTTTAAAAATATCCTTATCACAGACACGTGGAAGACGTTCTGTCCACTTCCACATTTTTCCACAATTGGGACCCACGACACGTCGCTCACTCTGAGATAGGACATTTCCATGACGTGTACCTTCGTCCCAACCTCGTTAAATTTATTATCTGCAAATTATCTCTGTTATCGGAATATTTACACAACGCCAAATCCATATTATTATTAAATCAAATCCTCAAAATGTCTCTCCAAGCGTGGAACGAAAGTTTCGCAAAGCTTTCCACGATTCCTTTAAAAGAAACGTATCGAGACCGAGCTTCTTACGGGACACGGAAGAGGGAGGGAAAAAACCCAGTGCGCAACTGATGAAATCGATGAACCCTCCACGCGGGAACGATCGTCAAGACGTTTAATTGGAGCACGATTATTAAAATATCTTCTTGGGTTCGATCGGAGCCAGTTACGTGAGGAATCCACGCAATCCCAGTACTACCCGCCGACCTCGCTCCGTCGTGGAATTATGCGCAGGAATTCGAGGAGGATCGGGAGGGAGGGGAGAGAAAGAGGCGAGCAGGGATGCAGAGACACGACGGCCGACGATTTTATCATCCCGTGGAATTTATTAAAAAAATCCGTTGCTCACGGCGGCAACATTTAATTCGTTGCCACGCTCAACGACGCGAGATCCTTCTCCCTCGACCTTCCCTCCCTTTCCCTCAGATTCATCCTCTCTTTCGCCTTCCCCTAACGATCCTTCTCCACCTTCCTCATTGACTCTCCCATTTCACACCCTTTGTCCTGAACGGATTCGACAGAGGGAGGCAAAAGCCCAAACTCGCGCGTTTTTCTCGCGAGTTATATTAGCCATTTTTGCTCGCGGGAGGGCTGTATTGTTCGAAAGAGCCGTCAGTAGCACGCGGCAAAAAAAAATCGACGAATTACGTTCGATCGAGAGAGAGAGAGAGAGAAATACACGCACACGCACAAGGTCGAAACGAGGCTATCTTCCGGCCAGTCCGTTTTGCACGATCAAACCGCGTTCCGGCATTATCGGCTACCGAAAATAGCGTGCAAACGCAATTTCGCTCGTTTTTATATAGCGATTCGGGGAACGCGCCACTCGAAAGTGCTTCAGAAGCGGGACCAATTTATCGGTTAACCGTAACGCGAACGAAGGGGTGATTCTGCGCGGTTCATCATTTCCTCTCTCTCTCTCTTTCTCTCTTTTTTTTACGCCAACTCTCCCCGCGCGAAAAGAGTCGAACGCGATACTACGTTTGAAGGGCCCTCGAAGCGATCAGCGTTCTCAGAACGGAGCTACCGGAGAGGTCGTTCCAACAAATGACTCTAAAATAACAAGTTCCTCTCAAGTTTTTCAAGAAATAAAAATTCACCGACGCGAATTATACGTTTTTGATCTGTTGTGTACGCGCGGAATAAGGCGATTCTATCAAAGGTTATTCGATAACAGGTATTCTTGCAAATGAAATAATATGTGCGCAAATATTTGTTGCGCGTGGAAGAATGACGCGAGAGGAAGAATAATGTATTCCTTAGCCCGAGGCAGATGTGTATAGGTATAAGTAAATTCGACTAATGAAATATTCACCGACGCCACGGAAGGAAATCGACAGAAAGGGGGAAAAAAAACGAATTTTCTAAAGAATCTTCCTTCCGCTCAATTTTTTTCCTCCCCACACAAAACCCTTCTAATCATCCTTCCCTCCGTAACATCGATCGAGAAGAAAATAAAGTATATTTCAATCGCTCTAACCGATCCGATCCCAAGGCCGATCGCGCGCAAGAAGATTCTTCTTGTTCGCCGGGAGAAGAAACGAGCCGCGAAGAGAAAATTGGATAGCTGAAAGGAATATTCACGGAACCGTAACACCCCATCAAACACGAGGCCCACTGTTTTCATGGCTCTCGAGATGGATAGTATAATGGCACCGATTGTGCGGCCTCCGACAATGCGACGTGGCACCGGCTCCGTCACCGTGACGGATTTTCAGTCACGCACGTACCTTCGCGTGTATCCGTCCATCCATTCGCGGCATTCCAACATCCTGTTTTAAAAACTCGTCGAGTTGAGCACCGCTGAGCCCCGCTTCTTTGTATGTCGGTCAGCGCGCGTAAGTGGCGAGCGGAGGCGAGCATACACGCGTCTCGAGTGTACCACAAGGTGGGCTCTCTCTCTCTCTCTCCCCCCCCTCTCTCCGTCTCTCTTCACCATCGTGCGCACAAGCGCGTTCGAATACCACACAGGCGTGTACTTTCGCCACGGCGATTAACCTCCCGCGCGTAGAAGGTCGCACCTTTATTTCCCTCCCCTCCGCGCATCGGTTCCACCATACGCGCGCTTCTTACTTCTACTCACCACCGGGAGTGGTGGCAGAGTATGGTTTTCGCGTTTCACGGATTTCCACACAGTGAGCGCCATTAACGACCGGCTCGTAAATACGCGTCGTCTCGCCGCGTATCTCTCTCTCTCTCTCTCTTTCTCTCCTCTTTTTCGAGGCGAGCGTCTTCTACGCTTGATCGATCGATCGAGGAAAACAATGGCGCGAGTCGTCCGGCCGAGGCTCGATGCAAATCGTCGATGGACGCGGTGCAAGAATCGCGATTCCACGCGCGGATCTGATTCCACGAGCGTGATCGTGACTGTTGATGGTTAACTCCGTAAGTCCGGTTGTTTTTGTAGAGATTGTTTTTCTTTTCTTTTTTTTTTTTTTTGATTCGTGTAGGAGGAGCATGCCAAATAAGATCGTAAAATCGAAGCGAACTCAGTCTTGTTTTTCAAATTTCCTTGATAAACTGGTCTTTGTCGAATAAGATTAACGATATTTATTATTCTGCGAAAAGAATAGCAAGTAATGTTCGAATGTTCTCGCGCGCGATGTACGATCTTCTAAATAAACCCCAGATGCAGGATCATAAATCATGATCAATCCAACGATCCAGTAGAGAAGGGGAACACGTGTTAACAATTTCCAGAATTCTTATGGCATCGATGCAGCATCGAGCGAGGCCATATGGCGCTATAGGTATACCCACATGCATGGGGGATGCACGGTAGGACCAGCAACACCTGGCGCGGATCCTGTTCTTGGCCCGGCACGACGATCATGTGTCGGCGACAACGTCCGACGTTGTCCATTCCAGGCACGTAGCGTAGTTCCACGAATACGAAATGACACGACTGAGAAATAATGAGGTGGTCATGGGAAATGGCGATGCCCGTAAATCCTCTCCGAATGTCGCTCACCATTATGTTTTATGGGTTTCAATTTCCTCGAGGCCGACGCGCGATTTCCACCTTTGCCCCACCGTGTCTCGACTCCAAATTTGCCCCATATTTCATTCTCTCCGTCTCTTCGCGTTGAGCATCAATTTTAATCACCATGCTCCACTGAACTCCTAGACCTACCACCCTCGATCGCTCGATTTCCCTTTGTTTTTCCCCATCGATTCGAAATAAAAAAAGACGTCAACTTCGAATCGAGGTCGTTGTCTCTCGAAGAAAGAGAAGAAGAAGAATGGAGAGTCTTGTTTCCGAAAAGAAAAGAAAAAAACATTTCGAATGCGGCTGCTCGAAGAAAGAGGCTTCGTTTTCCGTAATTAGGATGTTTGGTTCACAGAAGTCTAGCCAAGTGTTCAAATCTCTAACCAGCTGTTGTCCATAAACTCCTCCGCAACGAGGAAATATAAACCTCCCCCTCGTCTAAACTAAAGGAATAACCCAACATTCCTCAGCGGAATCCACCGCCGGAAAAGCTACCCCCTCAAAGCACCACTCTCCTCGAATGAAAGAATCCGCGAGGCTCTAAAGAGGCTCGCCAGCCAACGTCCCTTTTCTTTTCTTCCTCCCGTTCGCGAGAAACGAAAGTGGAGAGAAAAATCCAGCCGATCCCATTACTCTCCACACGCTGGCCTTCTAGACACGCCCACGGAATCGGACAGCAAGAGGGCAATGATTCCTCGTTCCCGAAACAACTTGCAATCCCGAGACGGGGACACTTGTACCCGGACGAAAACACGTAAATAAAGCTTGAGGAAGAGAGAGAAAGAGAGAGAGATTCATGGCGGACGGAACACGAAGGATGAGGAAAACTTGGAGAGTTATCCGGACTGGAAAAAGGAGAGAGGAGCGGGTGGATCTTAGGAAAAGAAAAATCTCGACGAGCTTTTCACCAGCGAGAAACCATCTCGAATGTTCGCGCGCGACTTGCTCGCGTCGAATAAAGGTTCTTTTTTGGGAGGAGAGAGAAAGAGAGAGCGAGAGAAAGAGAGAATGAGAACAGTTTGAACGTTGGCGTCTCTTTCGGGAAATTTTTCGGTGAACAGGGATAGAAGAAACTTTCTCTATCCGGCTCCCTTGCCTTTCCACCACCGGCCGCTACAATGAAATCAGGTTGCCGCTCCCGTGGCAGGCGTCGTTGAAAGGAACCGCTTCCGAGGTAACGAGAGACGGGGCTCGATGATGAAATACTCGTTGCATTGTGCTACGTTACTCGCAATTTTCTCTCCTGTTTGATATGATAGAACGTCTCGCCTTTGAGAATGTATACACCTTCGATATAATATCGAAAAAATTCTGTCGATACTTTGGATATCGCGGTTGATTGGTGAAATTTTCTATTTCTTCCCAATATACATATATATAGTCGTAAACATGAAATAACGATAAAGTTGAACAACTTTATCGAGAGAAGAATCGCGCGAACATGAGGATATACGATGATGTTTGAAAGAAAAATTTATCGAAGAGAGCGATATTTCTATTTAATCTCGAGTACGGGGAAACGCAAAAGTTTTCCACCGAGTTCGAGATAACTCGCATTTATCAACAACAATAACAACAACAACAACTTGTATACGGGCAAACATCGTTCGATTTATCGTTCAATTGTTTTCCACGTTTCCTCTCCAAGATACTACAGATATTTCGAAAGCCCTCCTCTTCCTATATCGAGCGAGTATTCCGTTAACCGATCCTCCACTCTCCTTATTCATAACTTCCTCTATCCGCGCGAGGATATACCATCCTCCCAGATAGGTGGGTTCCATCGATTCCGCAAATTCTACGCAAAACCTGTCCCCATTTCGTTGGATATTCGACGAGAAATAATCGAATGGGACCGGATGCGCACAAGAAAGACACGGGAGCGGGGGGAATGGAAGCGGAGACGAGGATCTTCGAGCCAGTTTCTCGCCCTCTCCTCGAATATGTATTGAACCGGTGAATACAGTCGGATCACGGTGGCCAGTTTCGCGTAGGTAAAGCGCAGCGAGACCATCGACCGTTTCACGGCCGATTCCCTCCTCTCTCTCTCTGTATTTCTCGTCCCGTTGTTCCTCTGTTAACTTCGACCGGCCGCGGTGAATAAATTTCCGAAGGTCTCTGCGCTCCTTTTATTTCGAATTTCCCGCCCACTTCAACAGAGAACGCGCGCGAATCGATCAATTCATCAATCTCGACCCCCGTGGGAGTCTTTCTCTTGATAGATCAGGAAGAATTTCATTTTTCATTTTTCATTCGTCCGTTAAATCGAATTTCGTGGGAAAAAATATGATTAAATTACTCGGCTCGATCAATTGGCTCTCTTTTCGTTATATTTTCCAATTCATTGAGAATAGACTCCGTCGAAATGAATAGATTCCGCTAATAGAAAAGAAAACTGTTCTACATATATCCTATCACGCTTAAGATACTCACGAATTATTACCACATAAAACCATTTAACAACTTCTAGAGTTAAAATTCTCTTTATATATACCAAGCTAAATCAATCGCGGCAAGAAGAGCAAAAATAAAAAAAGAAAAAATAGTTCCAATCCCTCGAACGCAACCAGCCTAGCTATTAATCAAAGAATTTATCCAAGAATTGAAGAGTATCGCGTAAACATAATCGAGAGAGAGAGAGGGAATGATCGCCGACGAAATACGAAACTTCGCTTTAATTTCACAGAATTGGGGATTACCATTGGGGAGGGGGAGAAAAGCGAGCCTTGCTAAGGGAATAAGAGGATCCAGAGAAAGCCACCCCGAAACGGAGAAATAGGGAGAAGTGTACGTCGCGATGATAAATCGAGCGCGGGGTTGGGGCGCGCGGTCACCCTAGCGAGACACAATCTTTTCCTATTAGCCGCGCGTGGAGCCTTGAAAACGTTGGAGCCAAAAAAAGAGGGGGGAGGGGATTGCGGAAAAACGGAGGGAGCCGGGTGGCGCGCGGAACCCCGTGAATTATTGCGCGACGCGGCCGCGCGAATTTAATCGGGCGCGCGCCGCGCCGAAAAATATTTCATCGGGGCTCCCCCGCGAGGGAGGGGAGAAATATCCCCTCACCGCCTTCGCTTTTGCTAATTTTAATGTCGTCAACGCGTCTTGCTGCGAAATAAGTTTGATTGTCGAGCGGCCGACTCGATGTGCATTTGGGAATTGAGGATAATAACGGAGGGTAAAACTCCTTGGGGGCGAATGGAGGAAGGGAGCACGAATTCTTATGACTTCTCTTTTTTTTTAGCAAGCTCGTAAACATTATGAATGCTTACGAGTGCTTGGATTATTAATCCTGGAACGTGTACCGCGATCTTTTATTAGGTAGGCAGTACATCGAACTCCATTCACGATATTCGAGAGTTATTGGGGCGGATAATATGCATAGAAGTGTTTTTATAGGAAATTGCAGACTGTTTTATATACGCTTCAGAATTGTAATAATTGTTTGTCGCGATTCTTGAAATTGGTAGGGTTAATGCCGCTGATTCTTTCCCTGTTCGTTATTGAAAGAATCGATTTTTTTATAAGAGGGATATTCGAAACGTTTGTCCCGTTGTATCAAGCGTTCCTCATCACGGAGGATCTCGGGGACAATGCGACGGGAAAGAGGAAGAGAGAGAGAAAGAGAGCAGCATCATCAGAACGGTTTTCCCTTTTGCTTCGTCGGCGTTCTTCCTCCAGTTTTTCCTGCTCGGCAGGCCTACGTTCATTCGGGCGTAGCTCGAGGCGTATCTTTCTTTGTCCGTCGACCCACTGCTTCAAATCCCGAATCTGCCTATTTTTTGACGGATGTGAAAGCCTGACGAGTAGCGGAAAGCCGGATGTAACTCCACGTCGAGATTTCCGCGTGTCTTGTCAATTTTTAAACATTCTTCTCAACCAACTCCGAGATTCATTCACCGTTCCAGATAGATTTTTACCATTTTTCTCCCGTTATCGATGTTATCCACGTTTGGAGAATGCTGGGAGAAGTTTATCTTCGTACACTCAGAAACGAATAATCTTTCCCCGAACGTTTAGTATTCTTGGAAATTTTTGCCAATTTTTCTTCGCTCTCGTTATCGATGCTATCCATGTTTAGAAAACGTTAGGAGAGAAGTTTATCCTCTCGTGTTTTCCTCGAAAAGACGTTTAAACGTTATTCTTGGAACTTGGAGCAAAATTGTTCGTTAAAAACTACAGAGAGAAGGAGATTTTTTTTAAAGATTGCCGATTGGCCGAGGACGACCGTAACGATGATTATGGGAATACGGCCAACACACCGGTGTTGCATGCATATATATATATCTGTGGAGTCGTGATAATAATGATAGTGGTAATAAATTGTCGTTGGCCGCGACAGCGTCGACCATATTCATGATTATGACTATAATAAATTGGTGGACAACCGCTCGGAGGACCGATCGCTTATTATTATTAGAGCGAATATAACAGCTTCGTCGTCGATTATGGTATCCAGTCTACTCTCTCTATCTCCCTTAAGTGAATTAGCAGGGACCAGCGTGGTATCCCCAAACCGCCATTTACGCGTACCTGACGACGTTACGACACACGCTTTGAACAAATTCAACTTCCACTATTTATCTATTTATATTTTAACCGCGATACGTTTTGAAATATTGTGAGAAAAATTCATCGATGCACTTTTAAATGTCTACTACTTTGGACTGTAATAATGTTTAAGAGATGTGAGAAATTACAAATAATTTCTTTCCAGCTGTATCTTTTAGGATAAAATTTGTCGTTATTTGCTGTCTATTTCTATTTCAAATTTATAATTTTATTCGCTATAAAATAACAAGTTGGCCGACATTTAAAATATTTCGAATAAATAATGAAATAATTTGCAATCGAGATCAGTTCAATCGAAAAAATTAACTTCATGATAACAAAATTCGCCGAAAAACATGAGAAAACGGGGAAGCTTTATGACAGCTCGAACAATTTCGTTGATTCGAACCAACGGACCGGCAGCAATGTCGCCTCGAATTCGAGCAGAAAATCGAGAGAGAGAGAGAGAGAGAGAGAGAGAGGTCATCTTTTTGCCGACTTTTCAACTTGCGAATATGGCGGAATAGGTCGCGGGTCCAGAAAACACGGCGATCGAGTATACGGCGGCAGTTTGGCCGGTTGGAACGCGTCCATTTTCCGGAAGGAAGCTGTCTCGCCGCCGCCTAGTTTTCCAGAAAGCGGCGGTAAAACAACGAGAGTGCAGTGGCGTCGCGACGCCAGCGTCGCTCAGAGCAATCGGAACAGGACCATCCATTCTCGTTTTCGCTACTCCGCCCGTCCTTTTGCTTTCAATTTGCGCTCCGTGTTTTTATCCCCTAACCTACCCCGACCAATTGTTCTTTTCATTCTTCTCGTTGCGTTTCTCTAAGAATGATCTTGAAAAGAGTCTTTCGACACTTGCAGCCAAGATTTTTCCACGAAACAAACAATCTTGGAGGAACGCATTGTTTACTTCATTTCGAACAAGAAAGTTATTCGTACAATATTAAATTTCTACCAATTAAATTTCGAATTCAACTTGTCAGATATATCGATTTAAATATAAATGTTAAAACCTATCTCGAATATTTTGCTAATAAATCAAACTCATTTTTAAATTGAACCAAATAATATAAATTCTGGAGACAGGCGAAACTTGAAAATTACACAATTGAAACGAAGCGCGATTTCATCAGCCTGAAGTACGCGTATCGTTAAAAAAAAAAAAAAAAGAAAAGGGACGAAAATCACTCGTCGAAATAAAAAGCACTCTCCAACCAGACTTTTTCCCTTCCACGGGAGAATAAAATAATTGTCATCGAGCAACGACGCATAGAGCGACGAGAGGGGGCCGCGTCTACGGGTAAACCGTGTGGAATAGGGCGTGTAACTGCGTTTTCTCCGAGACCTTCGTCCCTCCGGAACCCACATACTTTTCAAACGGGGTGAATATCGTCCGCTCGCCAGTACTCAGGAGGGGAGGAAGGGTCTCGATAGCAGTGGGCTCGCGGTTTTCCACGCGACCTTCCCGGGTGGTCGCGTGCGGAGGGAAGCCTCCTTTTCATCTAGTAACGAGGTTAGAAGCCGGCGGAAATGATTCTTTCTCGCGGCCAACGAAAGCCCCGGGCTCGTCTCTCCCTCGATTTTCCTCGGGTGAGCCGACGCTTACTTTTCCAACCGGAGAATTCCTCCTCTCTTCCTCCTCGGCTGGAAAAGGAGGAAGAGGACCGACCAAGAAACTGATTGCCTCCGTTCCCCCGCGAAATCACGCCGTTATATTTATTTTTCGTCCGCGTTAACGTACCGCGAAAAGCTCTTACCGAGCTCCACGATCCACGCCGCGATATTTTCCTTGATGCGTTTCTCTAAATCATCAACCGTTCAACTTGTGTTTATCGTCGGTAGAAGTGGAATTGCGCGCACAAGTATATATATATATGTACTAGTGGGAAGGAGTAGCGAAGGTGAACACCGTAAATTCGAGAAACTTTAAAAGAGAGCCGTCCCCGCGATAAAGTGGCGGCATTAAAGAGGGTAGTTGGAGGGCAACCATCGACTTTTCAGATCCAGACACCTTCCGGGACACGAAAGAAGGCTCTCAAGAAGAGATTTTCAACGGCGCGCGTGTGTGATGGGGGGAGAACGTAATCAGAGAACGATTTCTTTATCCCTTGACAGTTCTTTCTCTCGCCTCGCTCCAAGGACCGTGGGTAACGTCTCTCTGATCGAGAGTGTTATCTTTAAAGTGTTCTCGTATTAAAGAAAACCTTGCTTTTCGCAGATTACATCTTTTTTTTTTCTTTTTTTCTCATTAAAATTTCTTCAATACAACCGTAATTCTTTAGTTATATGGGTAAACCCTCGATTATGTTCCCGAAATATTTTTTCAAGAACGCGCCACCCTTCAAAGGACGTACGCACTTGAGGGCCAAAACTCCTAATAAACCTCATTTCCAGGAAAAATATTTTCCGCCCTTTGCACGAGAGTCCCCGAAACCTGATTATCCCGGACAAAATTGCCTGCTTTCGAAAACATACTTCAAAGGATCTAAGCGCGCATACTCCATCACCCTTCTCCCTCCTCTTCCGCTCAACGTGACGAGTTTAATCAACCCACATATCCAAAAAAGAAATATGTATTCAACGTATTCCCTCTCGATCCCCCGTTTCCACGGATGTCCATACGGGTGTAAATGACTTATCATCCCTCCAAACGATTCCTCCGCAATCCCGGCGGAGCGAATTGTGCCGAGGAATCATCCGAGAGCCACACACAGATTCCAACTTCCGTGGAGGATTCCGTGCTCCTCCACTGCGAAAAAAAGTAAAAATCGCCCGCCAGGGCGAACCGTATCGCTCGTATAGAAGGACGGTTTATTTATCACGGATTTCTCACGGTTCCGGCCTTCCAGCTTTTATGCGCCGTGGAACAAAGGTTTCTGGCACGAACGAGAACCCATTGCTGGAGGGAACAAGAAAGAGGAAGATGGAAGATGGGAAAAGGGGGAGGGGGAAGAGGAAGACAGAGGAGAAAATAAAAAAAAGGGAGGAAAATGGGGGATCGTATTTTGCTCTTTGGACGTGGACACGCGTGGTTTGAAGTTTCACCCTCTCGTGGTGCATTCGAACATGGTTGGAAACGGGGGCGAAGGGGAGAGGAGGAAGAAGAGGAGGAGAATAAAAAAAAATATATTCCTTCGTCTCTGCACACTGTTTACCCAGATTTATGATCGTTGGCTCCGTCACAGATGAAATTTCCATGCCGATGGAAGCACGGCCAATTTTTCATATTGAGATTCCCCTATGGTGCACGAGCAGGCCGCGTAACATATTTTTCAGTCCTTACGAGCAAATGAACGAGCCTCGTCTATCATATTTACAGCACGCGGCCCATCCCTCGAAACCGATGCAAAGAGAGAGGGAAAGAGACGATCTGTCTGAAAAGCCGTTCCGCGCCGTTTCCGAGATACATCTGTTATATTAATTCGATCGTGTGCCCTGTGTTATCGGGGATTTTCAACTGTACTCGTGCGTTTTTTCTTTCCTTCCACTTTCTTTTTTTTTATTTTCGATATATGGACGTTCAAAGGACCGATGGTATTTATCGAAGACTGACGACGTTGAACGAGCCATTTTTTAACCAAGTTTTTATTTTAGTAAGTTTCAATCTAGTTTTACCTTTTCTTTCACACACACATACATATATATATATTTATATATATATATATATACATATATATATATTTATAAAAAATAGTGAAAATTTAGTGAAATTATTCGTTTCACTTCTCTTTCCTCGTACAAAATATTTACCATGGAATCTTTGTTATACCGTAATAAGCGGAAATAAAAAACATCTTTTTTATGCAAAGTATAACGGTATAGAGATAAATTAAACACGCGAAACGAATGACTCAGAAAAAGAGCGACATGAAGTAGCCAATTTCCACGACAGAATCAAAATTCCGTAACAAAACCTTTATTTCAACAGCTAATCCTTCTCGCGCGAGCAAGAAATAACCAACCAAGCATCATCTCGCATGAAGGACCTCCCTCCCTCCATCCTTTTCATCACATTCGCTCATTTCTCTTCGTTCCATCTCGATCAACTCATCCACGAGCATTTCCAATTCCAATTAGAGCAGCGGAGGCGCCGAAAACGGACCATCTTCGTTTCGCACCCCTTTTCACGGTAGTGCGAAAACGAAAGCTATCGATCATATTTACAACGCGAGAGGAAGCGTAATCTGGTTGTCGACAAGGATCGGCCAGGCGAGGCCGAATCGAGGAGGCAGAAAAAAAAGAGAAAGGGGGAGAGAAGGGAGCGAATTGATCGAAAGAGAGAAAGAGAGAGAAGCGAAAGAAAGACGATGGCGCCATGGGACCACCACCGAAGCTTTCTCTCCCCCACGAATTTTTCCCTGCTTCGTCTCGCCTCGACGAGACACGTTCCAGTCACGTAACCTTAAATTGGTCAATTATTTGACAATCGTCGTGTCCCAACCGCCGACATTCGCAGTCCACCCGCGAGTATCCGTGCCAGACAATCGCGAAGGTGTCCTCCTCCATAGGGGGGGCCATTTTCCAGAAATATTCCGTCTTATTTCCGATCGAGTCGATCGAGAACGTTGATTATATGTATAGAAAATTATTGAAATAATTGTAAATAATTTAATATCCTTTAACTTTTGGACGACCAATGACTGGGTACGATTTACGATTCATTGCTATAAACTCGAGAAATGGGAGTAAAATAAAATACTAGGGAAAAGAAATAAAGGAATAATGAAATGAATTTCCTCGGTAAATAAGAATCCAAATCCTTTTGAGGTTACGTAAAAATCTCAATTATTGCAAACACCAAAAGGGTGGAAGACAGGGAAAGAAAGGAAGGAAGGAAGGAAGGGAGGGTGGGAGCAAAAAAGGGAAGGAGAAAGCGAGGAAAAAAGGAATCGGCAACGCGCCCATGTGTTTCCAATTGCGCCACCCTCCGCGCGATTCTCGCACCCCGCCCACGGTATATGACATACGATTCGTTTCTTTTTTTGCTCGCGGGCTTGTTTCTTGCGAGAGAGCGCCGTGGCGCTCTTTAATCACCCTTCTCTTCTCCCTCGCGTCCGACTGCAAACATAAAAATGGCACACCACGATTTGCCGCCGGATAAAACGCCGCGCGCGAATCCATCCGGACTTCAGAGAAAATCCTTGCCCGTGAGCTTTGCATAGAAAGGGACCAGCATGGTTTTGCGCCCATGAAACTATTTTTCAAGCTGCACGTTGTATTTTGTCCAGGATATGTGACTTTGTACGGCGAACGGATAATTGGATGAGCGGAAAGATTCGTAAAAGTTAAAATGAAACGCGTGATGGAATGGAAAGGAAAAAATTTTTTCATCTTCTTCACGGTGTGAGATAAGGAAATTCTTGAGTAATTCTTCCTCCCAATATCATTTTTTTTTTTTTAGGAGAATTAATATATTCTTATCTTATTCTTCGATATTCGATAAATTAAACGAAAATGTAAATTTGAACATCTTCTACATTTTTTCACAAAATTTTCAAGCTGATTCAAATTTATAAAATGTGTATGAAAATATTTTCAAAGAAGCCATCACCGTTTAAACTTTTATCTAAACGATATTACATGCTCTAGCCAAAATACGGTCGGCCTCCTCTTGGCACACAAAGCACCATTCTCCTTTATTCCTCTTTCATAAAAACTGCGAAATCCTATCTTTCTTTTTTCAACATTTTACTCCTATACAATAAACCGTAACGATAACGCAAAGTTGCTAATATTTTGACAATTTTCGTAAAATTGCATCCAATTAGCAGTATCCGCTCATCGTGTGCCAAATAAATATCACAAATTATATCGTTCATTTTTACGAGTAAATTCCACGTCGTTCAAATTTTGCTTCCTCCACTCGGTTTTCAGTTCCCCAGCAAACCGTGTATCGTGTATATTCTTATTCGATAGATAATAAAACCGTGATAATTTTCCGTGGATTTGCAAGAAAAAAAAAAAGGAAGGAAAGGTATATTAAACCCAACGAATCGAAAGTTCATGTTTTTCCAACATCACGGTGAAAAAGAAACATTAAAGAGGGAAAGTTTGCCGGGCAACCGAGTCTCTCAACTTGTTAAGTACTGTGTAATTTCCGGCCTAGAGACGGATAGCCCGTTTCCCTGCCCATAAATCTTCGAAAGTTCAAATGCGGGGCAATTTAAAAATTGAAGTCGTATTCTTCGTACGAAAAGAAATCGAGCGAATCGTTCTTTTATGAGCCTCGAAGCGTTTGAAAATCGAAAAACGGGTCGATTTCTCGTAGAAAGAATTCGAATTGCAAGACAAAGAATTAAAGATTTGAAATCGATCTCTACGAAAAATCGAAGATTTTTTTTTTCGAAAATCCTTCGAAAAGAATTCGAACAGTAATTCAACAATTGAAATGATATTTCACAGAATCAAAACTCTTCTTTCGAATCTCGAAACGAAAGAGAGATCTCTCGAGTATCGCTCGTTCAAATTCTTCCACACGCGTGCATACAGTTATTGTTACGCCAATAATTATCTACCTCCCCCTTTCTCTCGATCCTCACGCATCTTGCCCTAATAAATCTGCCGCGAAACAATTACACTTCGATTATCTCTCCCCGTAACTTTGAAACGTAACCAGTGTTCGAGACAAGGGAACACGGAAAGGGTTTCCCTCCGCTCCTTCCCCGTTGGGGAGGGAACGAGGGGACGATAAGCGTGGACTGACACACGTTTCGATGAAAAAGAGCATTGTCGTCACGGAACACGGAATCCGTCGCGTTCGCTCGTGCCGCGCTATTTTAGGCTAATTAGCCGAGTCGTTAATCAACCGAGAAGGGAAACGAGCTCGACATCGAAAGAAAGCGACCTACGATAACGGGTTTCGTCAAGTGTCGCCCCCTCTGTATACGCATCTAATCTTTTAATTAACCAAGGGATCAAGGGGTGAAATTAGTGGACGCGATAAAGATTTTTTTTCGAGCAAGTTATATTACTCGTTGAATATTTGAAATCGTTAACATGTTTTTTTTTTTCTTTTTTAAATTTATATCTACTCTATCCACGCGAGTAAAACTTAACCGTGAAGTTCAATTCTTGAAAATGATTCTTTTTTAGAAAGTACATTGTATAAAGAAGTTGGTTTCGAGGTTGGAACGTGTTTCCAAGAATTCGCAGATTTAATCAAAAAGTTGGAATTAAATTAGGATTTTATGACTTTAAGAGAATTAGCGGATAGACGAGACAAGTGAAGGGAGGGGAGAAAAGAAGATTTTTGGCCAATAACACGTAAATTCCGGGTTGGTACGATTGAAATTGATTCTCGGAAACGATATCGTTCCTTCGTTCGTTTGGACGATTACAGTTTTGCTTCTTGTTCAGTCAGGCAATAAGTTATAATAGTTATAAAATGGTTCGTTGTACGGACAGGAGGGTACAATAGAAGCACAGAACTTGCCACGCGATTGACTTATCGAAATTACAAAACGGGGGGAGCGAGGAAATATTATTCAGAGCCACCCTTCTTTCCCATTCTTTCTTAATATTCATTACTTCTTACGTAGAACCGGTTAAATAACATGGAAGATAATGGCGGATGGGATGAATTTCTATCGAAATAGGGGTACACAGATTCCAAGAAGGACGAAAAGACGGATATATATATATATATATAAAGAATTTTTAAGAACTCGTCATCTGGAACGTATAAATATTCGTTGGTTGTACCCGATGAAAAATCGAACTTGCGACGAAATGCAGAACAAATACCGGTATCAGGACAAAAATTGGTCGAGTTTTCGTCGAGGGAGTGTCGTTTTTACAGTCATTAATTCAGAGGATATCGCCGGGCGTCACGGCAAGGGTGAGTTTCTTTTCTCGCACGAAAAGAGAGATTATGGATCCACGTCGGGAAGACGTGGACGAGTCGGTTGGAAAAGAAAAAACTCCAACGTTTTTTCGTGGCTTGCTCTATGGGTGGATCCAGAGAACTCTTTCTTAAACGAGAGATTGCATTAAGACACTAGATATAATATCATCCAAGAAACTTTCGCAGTTAGGATGAATAAAAAGAATTTTCGAAAGAGAAGAAATGATGATTTTGAAAATCATTGAAAAAAAATTCTATTTACTACGCATAAATATATAACGATGATTGCTACGATTCTTGGCTAATTAATAATTTAATTTTTCCTCCAATCGAATTAATTTACTTTACTTAATTCGACGCGGATTACGAATATTGAATTATTGATAAATTTTTTGACGAAATCATCAATTCTGCTGTATATATTATCGCACACGTATGCTTCTGAAACGGTTACCGAAGTGTTTGCAATTTTCCCAGTAAAAAAGTATCAGGTTATCCGGAAATTAATTGTGCGAATTGTTTGATATTTCGCGTTATATATTTTTATTCGAAATAAAAATTCATCGGTATAAAATAATAATTAAACGATTCCCGCCTAAAGACGTTTCTTCATAATTAATTTTTCAACCGTTTTAACATCAAAGTTACCAACTTTTTACCGAATGAAACGATCCCACTCTAACTCTATTCGAACAGGTCATCCATAAGGCTAGCAATTCACTATACGCTACGTTGCACAACCAGCGTGGCAAAATATGGAACTAATCGAAAGGCAAGAATGGAAACCGGTGTTGCTCTCGATCTCCCTCGGTTCCTCGCTTGGAAATAAACTATCCATTCCCCGTAAAAGGGTGTTCACAGCAGTGTGGAAGTCTCGGCCAAAGTCACGGCGATCTCGGGTCACGAGTGTTTTCTTATAAAATACTCGATGGTACACGCCATCGAGAACGTACCAGCAACGAGATCTATCGACTTCTCGGTATAACACGAAGGAAAATGTATCGAAGAAGAAAAATATGCGAGAAGGAAAAATTAATCTCGATTCTCGGTATAACGGAAGAATAGAATGATCAATCTCGATGATTCTCGGTGTAAAGTAAATGAATAGATGACGCCGATCTCGAGTAATTTTCTTGGGCGTTGCGAAACGACAACAATGACAGGCGACGTGCGATTCTTTCCATGGATATCGAAATCGACTCGGTAATCGGTTAGAAAGGGTTGGAGACGATTCTAGGCGAAGGTCGAGTCACGCCTTTCGAAGCTGCGCGCCGGAAGAAGAGAGTTTCCATGAAGTCATCCGACTCACAGACACGACAGATACTCGCGCAAGGTCGAAAGTAATTAAAAGTGAATCGAGAGGAGAGAGAAAGAGTGGAGCCGCGAGAACGTGGATACTTGCGGGCGAGCGCAATTAAAGCGTTACGAGATGAAGGCATTCCCTCATGTACCGGGTGTTTCAACGATATTAAGTCGTTCTCGAGGTGAAATTTATGCGCCAACTTGAGCGCGAACGACTTGTTTGTCCGTACTTCGTGAAAATTGGGGGATAATAAAACGAGATGACTTTTACCTCCACGTTTTACCCTCCACGCCAAGTCCCGCGTTAATTAATTGGTTACTTTGGTAAATAGTGATGTGGAAATGGCCGTACCTTTAATAGGATAAGCCAAGGAAAAAATTGCCACTTTGGTATCAGGAGGTAAAAATCTATCCAAGAATTGCAGTGTAATGTGGGAGCGGTGCACTCACTGTTGCAAATAAGTATTTATGAATGGATCGATAAGATCAAAAATGGACGTTTTCCCTGGATGGGCAAGTGAAGGTAACGGGGTGTACTTGATTTATTGCCTCTCAACTAAAACTATTTTTATTTACAGGCAAAATGTGGCAAAAATATTGAAACAAATAAATCACCCAGAATCATCGACCGTTCAACTATTACGTGAAAAATAAAATTTTTCTAAAATTCAAATTCCGATTACTCTAAATCAAACAAAATGAAATATTCTACAACGAAATGAATATATCGTCAATTATAAAATTCAACATTCTCCTCCTTCGAATTCTTAAAATTATCATCAAATTTTTAAAATTACTATTCTATATTCTTCAATTTCACATCGCAAACGAGATGAAATATCCTTTTACAACGAGAAACAATAATATAATTACACGCATTTTTATCGAAATTTCTAAAATCGTTATTCCACGATCTTCAATTTCCAGGATCGCCGGATTCCAAATCGAGCGCCAACTCGAACGGACACCCATGGCGATCAACCTGTTCCATAACTCCCATTTCCAGATCTAACAGTATCGAAGATCCGGTGAGGGCAGCTTATCTCGCACGCAACTCGCGTGCATCGAATACACGCGCGCTCATAAATCGCGTCGCGATGCCTACGGTGAAAAAAAAAAAAGAAAGAAAAAACAAAAAACGAAAAAACAAAAAAAAACCGGCATATCCCGTGCGTGTAAACGGTTGGGTCGCATAGCCGGCAATAGCTCTCCCAACTAAAACGCTTGAAAAAGTCTCGCGATTGCGCCAACCAGCGTTTAACCCGTTATTCGAGGCTATATTGCGGCAAGGCCATCGATACGTAACAATCCGCCTCTGTCAACAATAATTGCCGCGTCCACGTTTTCCTACGATGCTCGGTGAAATAAGAAAAGAGGAGAGAGGAGAGGAGAGGAGAGCTCGCGTTATTACCGTTATTGTCGCGATGAAATTCCTTCCATCGCCGTATCGAATTCGCACCGAAAGCATTGAATCATTTACGTCTCGTGAATCTTAAGCCGTGAATGAGATGCGATCATTGGTGATTGACAAATAATAATATGCGAAATGATAAAAATTTTGAAACTTGTCGAATCGATGCGAATTCCACACACGTAGATATATTATCGTGTTGCATTGAAATGGGATAAATTTTGCGATTGGATCGATTGGAATGGAGGAGAATCGCAATTGAGAATCTTGCCTAAGTGCTACAGAAAATATACTCATGGCATACAATAATTGATCATCGAGTTGATGGATTATTGGGCGCGAGAGAACGAATACCGTCGTCTCGATTAAAAATTCGAAGTGATCCATTTCTAAAAATGAATTAAACTCGACTCGACTACCGGGATATCGATATCGAACGTATTACCTTCGCTTTGGACGATCTCGAGCTCGCATCCGCGTACAACTCGAAGCGGTTTACGAGGGGAAACCGCACAGACCAGGATGGACACCTCTAACAAGAAGAAATCGATTCTTACTCTTCGATCTATCTTTCAAGGCTCGTGTTACGTAAATCGACGACGCGATGGCGTAAAACGAGCAGCAAAATCTCAAGTCGCGCGTGGAATTTCAGCGAGTAAACAGGTAGCGAGAAACGAGGAAACGAGCTTCCGGGAATTTGAGCCGATGGAAAAATAAATTCCAACTTGGAAGATCGGCTCGACACGCACGCGAGTGTCGGTGGTTTCTCGTATATCGTCCGTGAATTTTCGAATAACAATTTAGCGCGGTTTCATTCTGTCGCGAATCGAACGAAATTCCTTCGTCAAAACAGTCCAACCACGGCTCGAGGAATCGAGCAAATTTTCCGGCTATCTCGAATTATTCTGTCCACGAGCAGAGTGGCTCGAGGGAGAAGAAGTTAACAATTCGTGGAAACTAGATTTCATCGAGGCATAATCGAGTTGAATTTTTAATCGGCCTACTGTTACCGGCATCGTACAACCGGTTTCTGAAAGACGAACGAACTAATCGAATTAAAAACGTTCATGAATTTTAATACTTCCGCCACGACGTGAAATGAGTACAGCCGAATACCGATTCCGTGTCGATCCGGGCGAACAACCGGAATGAATCGATCGATCGATTGTGCAATCTCGACGTTCGAATGCGTTACGCGCGAGGTTATGTTGTTTTCTTCTTTGTATTCCGCCCGTGTCTCACGGATTTATATTATTGTTCGTGAATACGTATCCGGATACTTTGATCAACTTTTTGATAAATGGGTTCTACCAAATATAAGAAAATTAAACTTTTTCTTTCTTTTTGAAAATTATAGAATATTCTAATTATATTATTCTTATAAACGAGTTCCGTTGTACGATTTAATTCCTTATATTTAATTTCGATTCGATATTTCCGTCTTTCCAGAATCTTCCTTTAAATTAATTAACAAATTTCTAGAACTTTGTCGAACAATTTCGTGTTAATAATTTTGAAGATAAATTAAATCTCGTCGAGTTAAATAAACAAATATCCAGATACGTTTCAACAATAGTGTGTACGCGAAAGATTCGAAAAATTGACGCAATTGTCATAAAAGAGGCGGTTAGATCGCTGTTTCTCATCAAGAAGTTTGATTTTGCTTGAATATGCGTTTGCTGTTTGTTCGTTTTATCTCTCCACGCGTAGCACGTCGGAAGTATAACGTGACACGATTATGCAATCTCACGAAGAAAACAGAACGAGTATTTCTCGCAAAAGCGAAGACCTACGAACACACAAATTCCTCTATCTTTGTTAAAACGTTGTCTACGCGCCTAGAAAAATCTGAAAACTAAAATTACGATGATGTCACTATTTCAATCCTTTGAACTATCACAGGCCATTAGCCTTCCTCCCTCCTCCCTCGAATAATCAACGTAGCTCCCATTTACTTCTAACCAAACAAATTCATCAGCTAACTGTGTCAATACAATAAACTTCGCCCCGTAAGAGGTTTTCAGAACAGACCGATAAGACCTTGGGGGAAGGAAAACTTTGGTCGAAGAGAGGGAGAAAAGAAAAAGGAAGAAAAAGGAAGCAAAGAAGCAACCCATGAAGAGTCCGATTGTGGGTCACACCATGTCCCACTTTCTCTTCTCTTCCTTTATGGAGGAATGGAGAGAAGTAGTTACACAAGGATTCCCTTATCGATAAATTACAAAGGCAATATCATCAAACAATCCATTTTCTTGATTTATGGATGAAGAGAAAAATTTGAAATCCGTTCTGTTGTATAAGAGATAGGCCAGTGCGAGGAAAAACGGAGACGGTATCCTCTATTTGTAATATTTATTGATCACAGAGTTCGCAAACAGGGTGATTCTCTCATCGATAAATTACGAGGACAATATCTCATTGTATAAACACGCCACGATTTTGACACCGAAATCCTTTTGCCAGATTGTCTACTATCATAACGAAGATAATTACAATATTCGTGTCACAAGTTTAAATATACCTCGCCAATAGACAAAAACCGATTTTTACATTCTAATTCCAAAGAAGAAACCTTTTTAACTTCTAACTTGGTAACAAACAACGTTCAAAATTATCCGGAAAATCCATAGCCGCAATAACCACTTGTGCAACCACTCCTCCCTCATTACTCAGAAAAATATTCCAAGGCAGGAAGAGAAGAAAAAAAGCACGATTGAATCGATCCGATCGATGGAAGGAACAAGGAGCATCAGGTGAAACGAGGGAAAGGATCGCAATCGGCGCGCTCTGTCAAGCGGAGAGACAGTTCTTCGGTGGAAATTTAGCGATGGCCGGAACGGGAACGGAACGGAAATAGCCGCGAGACTTGCCGTGGATTGCAAAGGGATCGGGCGCGAGCGTGGACACAAGGGAAAGAAATACGCTCGATGCAAATTCCCTCGGTTTCCCCGTCGCAACATAATTACCTCGCGGAATGGTTAAATCTGTGCGGGGTGCGGGGCACGTGAAAAAGGCCGAGTACAAAGCGATAATGCCGGAAACGAGCGGAGATGCAAATGAGAGTCGCTGTTACCCGTGGACAGAGATGAGGGAGGGAGATAGAGGGACCACGGTGACCATCCCGGTGGTGGAAGCTCGCAGGTGTACAATGTAATCGATTCTCGCGATCGAAACGAGCGCGGAGAAGCGAAGCTTTGCCGAGGGATTAGCACGATTATCCGAATAATTAGCCCGGAGTTGGGAGGGAGGATGGCAGGGCAAATAAAGCTTCCGTCCGAATTCGAATTCCATCGGTGTATATTTGCTCGCATAGCAAGCGTGCACACGTTTGCCTCCCCCCGACGATTGTTTCCCCGCGAAAAAGGGGTAAAAATTTTGGAACGCGCGCGGAACGAGATCGAAACGAGCCGGGACAACGAGCGAGTTACGTTAATTCGACGATGGGGGCGGTGGTTTGTTGGAGTAATTTCGTGAGAAATCGTGCGTGATCGGTTTCCGGGATGATTAACGACACAAACGTTGCTCGAAATCTTGATTTCTACGAGGATTTTCTACGACTCCTTTGCCCCCTGGAATTTAATCGAAAGAGAGAGAGAGAGAAAGACGGTGACGATAAAATTTCGTATTGTTTCCATCTTAAAGATGATATGAATTATGAGGCAAAAAGATTATCAAGTTTCGTTGGAATTTTTTTTTTTTTTTGGATACAGCGAGAAGAGGAAATTCTCTGATTATTATTATTATAGTAGATCTATCCAATTGTTCAATTAGGATCACTTGATATTTTTAACATCTTCCCATTCTTTTTAGTAAAATTAAAAAGAATGAGCGATATTTTGGTGACTAAAAGATCATTGTATTTATAGAACTCGGAAATTAAAAATTTGGATATATAATTACTTCGTAAAAATAGGTAGTAATAAATTAATTGTCAACGAAAGTCTCTCTGAATAGTCAAGGATAATTTCCCATTTATGACATAGTTAAATTTTCATACGTGATCCTAATTTAGTGACAAGGGGCTGTATTAGACATGATTAAACGTCGCAATTACTCTAATTCCAACGAGTACTCAACCGTTATACGGTGTCTCTAATATGATATCGAGCAGAAAATTCGGCACATCCTGTTGCAACGAAGTGCACCGTAATTTCGTTTAATTTTATCATTCCAACTATCCTTCCACATAAAAAAATGCCCTTCGATATCGCGGATAATATAACACCCCGCTACGTGATTCTAGAAATATGCTATCCCGTGGTTCATTTAGATTTAATCTCCGTGATAACGCCACGATCATGGAGGAACAGTTCGATAGGTCGAGGGAAAAGCGCGGTTAGGTATAAAAGAGCGATAAAAGTTTATCATAAAACACAATGACTCACCGAGGGCTTTACAGCTTACACCGTGAAGGGAGTCTCCGGCGAGTTGAATGATGGCCATGAGAAGATCACCGAGCATCAGGCAGGTGACATGATGAGTCTGGCAGCGCCAATGCAGAACGTGATGAGAGGCTGGCAGCAGCCAACCGGCTGCCAACGTGGCTGCCAGGAAGACCACGCTAATGATGAAGCCCACGGGGTACAAGGTGAACCTGATATCGGCCGCTTGCATTATAGGTCTGGAAAATTTTCAAATCAGAACGATTTGTTTTTAATCAGTTAGTTCGATTCTTTTTGCAATGCATCGATTGTAAATTTGAATCGAAAGCAAGTATGGTAGATAATTGTATACTCTGGATTTTTCGAAAAAATAAGAGATTGTAAATTTTATCTCAACTAAAAGTTTTTCATTGATTTACATTAAAATTAAGGACTTGTGATTAACTAGGATGATATCGATATAGGGGAATGAATGTAAAGAAATTAAAAATTATTAGAAATTATTCGGCGACATTGAACGTAACGTTACAGTATGCTATTTCAAACACTGAATCGACATTTTCTATTTCGGTAACATCCTGTTCGTTCCGTGAAACGCGCATTCGTGTCTCAAATTTCGACGTAAATCCATGACCCATTCTCCAGAAACTACAACCAAGCCAGTGAAAGTTTCAGAGAAATCGTTTCTCCGAGTTTCGTGAAGCGATCCAGGCCCACATTCACATCGTCAACCTGATGTCTCCAACACCAGTTAAAAGGAAAAAAAGAAAGAAAGAAAGGAGGAAAGAAACACCAGATTTTTCCTAGTTAATCAGCGCGTGTAGGCATGCATCGCGCTAACACGCGTTATGTAGACTATATTGAACGGTGCTTTCTACGCGATGGTATTCGCTTTCTTTCATCGATCTAACTTCCACTCGTAGAATGTTCTACGAATGATCGAAGTTATTGTACAAGAAGAATATTTTCAATGAAACGTCGAGCCTAGGAGATAGGAATGCGAATGAGTTTTGCTTGCGAAAGCTTTCCTCTCCGCATGTAAACGATCGTGTTAATCGAGTTTCGAGCGTTGTTTTGCAAATTGCGAGCAAAATCAGCACACACGCGGTTTCCGTATGCAATTTCTATTAACGGCTCCCCGTTTCAGAGTGGCGCATAGATGAAAAAGAATCTCGAAGAAATCTCCTTTCCGGAATGTGTCTCGTGATAATTAAGATCTGCAAGTCTGTTCAAACTGTTTCCTCTTCCGGAATGTATTCTCACTTTTGCAGTTTGTTTGATGAGGTTAATTATCTTTCCGCTCTGTTTCGTTTCTCGCTTACATGCGAGTTCAAATGGGAGATTAATTTAAGATTTATGCTCTTACTTATAAAGCTTATGAAAATTCTTTTTTAAAAATTTCCGCTTTGATTCTAATCTATTTTTTCTTTTCAATAAAAATTGACGATGATTTTTTCTTTTCTAATTTTTAAAAAATTATTCGGATGGAATTAACGGATGACGATTTCCATCAAAATAATCTTGATTAATCACGATTCACAAGGAGATTCCTTTTATATATCGCACAGAATCTAATTTCTATATGTATAAAATATCCATATCAAAGTACACCTTTCTAAAATCATAGACAGGAACGAAACATTCGATCAACATTTTTCCTCGTAATCGATACGATAATACACGATACGTATCGTTCTGAACGTAAACGGATGACGCGGCGCGCCGAGAGCGCACGGATATGACCTAGAAATTCTTCGAGAGAGGAGTGAAAGTGAGGGACCGACTTTTTCTCGAAGAAACGGCCAACCGAACCTCGTCTCACCCATCGAGCATGCAATTAAGCCGTGCGATAAATCCAGATCGAGGCGGCCGATACCGAGATCGGGCAAAAAGCCGATTCGTGCCTCGAACCTCCAAGTAGAAACTTGGATCCAGCACGCCCTCTTAAAAAACGAACGATGAATCCAACGAATGTCGATCGATTAAAAAATAAATTTAATAAGAAGAACGGAATAATTGGCTCGCGAATCGTAAGACAGTTTCTTTTATATTGTTTTATATCATCCGATTGTTTTGCGGACAATGCATCGTTCATTTTTCTTGGATAGGAAAAATTTAAAAAATTTATTTGTGTGTTATGCAGTCATATTTCGTTCGTTAATTTAATTTTGTTTAATGAAGAAATGTGCGTTGAATAGAACGTTCGTTGCGTTCGTTCTCGAGAAGGAAAGACCGCGATAACGAGAGAAAATCGGCTTGTAACATGGGCGCAAAGTAGAGGAAAAATAGCGAAAGATAGATGGGTACCTATGTACGATTACATAAGCAGGATTTCAGGAAGTTGGCTTACGTTCAAGAGCATATTCTTCATATTTTATTAAGTAATTTTCTGCATTTTTTTTATCTTAATACACGAGAGAAACCAAGTCGTTAATATTTAATATACTAATTTTTTTCACTGTATCAGATTTTCAAAAATAATCTAAAAAAATTCTAGTTAGCATATTACGACTATAAAGTTAAAGAGATTTTGAATAAGAAATTTTGTATAAGAAAATTAATAGATGGAAATTTCGTTCGAGTTATTAACGACCTAGTTCGCTCACTAAGGATATTCTTTAAGTTATTTAACATTAGACGTGCAAATTAATACGGCCTTATTCCAAAGTAAATTAAAATTTCACAAAATAACCTCCATTATTCAATATCCTGTAGACTTAAAAAATACTTGATAAATGCATCTTCAAAACTGCCATAATTCAAAGATACTTAAAGGATAAATTTAAAGTTTTTACATTGATTTGCACATCTAATGTAATCACTTTTCTATTATCTCTCTTCTTCTTTCAGATTCGTTCTATCTTTCAATTTCTATCAAACCTTTCCAATTCATTCCCTTATACTACAACCTTTTCAAATATATTTAATCTACCAATTTCTAAAATTTCATTTCCCTATATTATATCCTTTCCTAATTTAACATTTCAATTTCTATTAAATTTTATTTCCCTATTTCGTACTTTTGATGTCATCCACTATACCGACTACGAAACGACGATCAAAGTGTCCAACTCACCTTTGCGATGCGTTCTCGGAGCAAGCAAAGACCTTGGACACGTGATTCAGTTCCTTAATCCTTTCGACGCAGAACTTGCCACTCGGTAAAGTGACTCCGTCGATTTTCAAGCCTCCATCTGGCAATAATACGGCATCCTTCGCATCTCCCAAAATCGTAAAATTGTCGGAACGAGGACACGTTGGGAAACCAGGCACTATATCAACAGAGGCGGACGCATTCGGCAATAAAGGTGTTGGGTTCGCGGCTTCCTTCAGATGGGCGCACGAATGTCTGAAACGATTGGCAAAAATTTTTCCAGTATGAGATTCCTGCTTTGTTTCGAAATCATCGATTAAGATGGATTAACGCGAGGGATATAAATGAAGGAAAAGAAACACTGGTGCTAGTAGAAGGTATGATTAATGATGTAGGAACGTAGTTTCAGTAAGATGAAATTGAGGTGAAAGGATTAGGTAGCGAGTGTACGCAGGTCAGGTGTTAATGAGAGGCGCTTTGGAAATTTATGGGCTTTTATTGAGTAGCGGGTTGAGCAAGATGAATTGGGTAAGCTTAAGGTACATTAGATCGTAAACTCATTGTTTAGAGTAGTAAGGTTTTATTGAATATATAAATTGTTTCTTGCGTAAGAGATATTTGACCCGAAGATGTGAATTCGATGTATAAATAAAGAAAGAACGGGCTAAATTTTTAAAAATAAATTTGAAAAGTTTTAGGAAGATTCACGATTCAATTTTTTAATAGAAATCTATGATTTCTACCGTATATTTTAAGATTAATATCAAAATATTTTTCAAAATCCTGTTTATTTATATATAACTCGTAAAATTAAAATAATCAATTTTAAATAATAATCTATAATTTTTAAATAAAACAGAATTAAAATATTTGATAAATATTTATCCGATCCTCTGTTGGGCTCTCTCGAATTTGCCCAATATCACGATAATATTTTAAAAATTCAAAAGATCGACGAAGAAGCGCAATAATTTAAGAAAAACGTCGAGTCATTTTTCGTCATGGAATTTCCAAGCATATCGTATGTACACGGTGTTCGAACAGGTCTCGAGCGAGAGAGAGAGAGCAAGCACCCAAACCGCTACCACGAGCCACAAATGGAAAAAGGAACAAGAAGGTGCACATATATCGTATCGCAAGAATTTATCTAGGAAACGCGGTGGCTGGCTGCATAGAATGCCAACAAAGTCCACGGAACGCCCAAGCTTGAGCGATTGGGTGCCCGATTAAAACGAAGCCCGACATTTTTTGTTTACTCGAGCGTCACGCTTGCATCGCAAACAGGGGCTATTTTCCGAGGGAAATGTCCGCGCAACTTTCGAACGAATTTATTTTTTTTTTTTTCCCCTCCAGGAGGGTTGGCGTCAAACGACAAACCGGTGCCTCTCAATAAAAATACACCGGGCGCAAAGTAAACCGATAAATTTTCGTGTAACCGACCGAAACGATTACAATTACATTGCCGAAGATAACCGGCTCCACCACGAATGCGAATCACCGTGAATATTTGTCTGCAAGGAATATCGAACCCCGATAACTTATTCAAATTATGCAGTCTGTTTGGACGTTAAACCATATGAATTTAATTTACCTCCGTGTTTTCACGTTTTGTGTGCTTATGAACTATACCGATGAGATATTTGGCTGTTTTTCGCGTGTGACTCAGTATTCGAGATTGTTCTTGAAAAATAAATCGAAAACGTAGAATAGAATAGAAATTTTCGCATTCGAACATGTGTTTTGGGATAAAATAGGCTTGAAAATTTAACAAACGAATATAAATTTTGATAATTCTTGACTAAATGAATAATTGGCAAAATAATATTTGATAGTATTTTAATTTTTTATACTTCGTCTTTCAAATAATTGAATTTGAATATGTTCAATTAATGTATTTAACGAAAATATAACTTCGAATTTATCTATTTATTATATTATTAATATTATTTTCTACTTTTTATTTTTGTAAAATCAAAATAATCCTGTATATAGTCAAGAATTAACTGAATTTTCTTGAAAACGAAATTTCAAATAAAAACTTTTTCCTCGATTGCACTATAATTATGTGTGTGTATATATATATATTAGAACATTGTGAAACAACCGTCGCCAAAACAAAAATTACTACATTTTCATATTTTCCAAGAACGAAATATAAATACACAATTACTACATTATCGAACTATGTATCCTTAATGTTTTTACCAATAACCTAAATTATCAGACTTACTTTCTTATCACGCGAACTAAATAAATATAAATAAGACCTATGAAAATACTGTGAGATGAGATATCAAAATACTCACATTTCTTCGTAGAAGGCCGCATTTTCTCCACAGCATTGTCTAACTCGTGGCCTCATCGTATTAGCCGCATGACTGCCGTTCATTTTATTTTTCATACACACGAGCAAGGCATTAGAATCGGCGCAGTATTCGTTAGGTTCGAATGTGTCGTTCACGTGTATGTCGGGAAGCACGCGACCATCGTCCATGATCACGAATGGATTCGTGTGTCTGTACGGCACATAGGTTAACACCGAATTGTCTTTGCAATCTGGCTTCTTTCCTTCGACGATATTCCATTCTTCTGGCGGAGTAGCCAACATCTTTTGTTTGGAAGGCGAATAGATGACAGGTTTCCAATCGAACTGAGTCGGTACGCAACGAGACTTGGCGTCCATGTCATTGTCCAATTCTTTCTCCAACTCCTCCATGTGTCGACAACATTTTAGAATCGTCAATTTCGTTTTCGGAGGTTCGTTCACTGGCTCGCAGAACGTAGAAACAGCTAGTGTCCAGAGAATCGCGAAGAAGTAGATCATCTTCATAGTGAAAGCTTTGGAACGAACAAAACAGCTTTGAAAACAATGGAACGAACGAATGTGACCGAAGAATAAAATCAGACGAACGACACTACATGGAAAAATCGCTCATTCGATATAACCAATCAGCGATCGATTTGAAAGTTCGATTGTCGATGTTTGGACAGACGCCACTGACGCCACTATCGTCAAAATTTCGCAAATATAATAATTGCGTATCGTATATAATTGCGTAAAAATTCACTCACTCTTCGCGACGAATATTCAATTTTATGTTCGGCGTAGAATATACGAGAATTTTAAGTCGTTTGGGTCACGCGTCTGTCGTGTTTACAAACAGGTTATACACCATTCCGGTATACGTTTATTGCATTATGTAAAACGCAATAAGCCAATCTGTCTTCTTCTCATCGTGGACAAACGAATCGCGACATTATTAACGACACGATAGAATATCGACGAAAATTAACACGAAATAATCGTAAATAGAAATATTTTGGCGCGTCTCGATAGACGGACGGGCTCGAGATCGGACGTGACTCACTCGCTCGAAGGTATCGAAGTTACTGAAGCAGGCCGACCACGCGGCTGACTCTCGAGCCACCGGCGGCAGCGTGCTCGAAGTTGCGCGCGCAGCCTTTCACCGCTCCCGCCCTTATTCAACCACCTAACCTTCTTCTTTCTTCACGTCGGATCTTCTCACAATAATGTTCGTCTCTCGTGGGGTGAGTTCGAGCAACCACGTGCTTCCTCCCACTACCTTGCTTCCTTGCCGGAAGTACAACGGTACCTTGCGTGGAACTCTTCCGTTGTTCCTTGGGAAACTTGGCTTCCGTTCTTCTTTTCGATTCTTCTCGCCGTTTCCGTGCTTTTGTTTACGATGCCGGTGAAAGTTAAGATGAAGATATTTTATTCTTTTGGAGAATTTTTTAATTTACGAATGACAGAGAATAATCGAAATTCTTTTCTATATTTCTTCTCGATAATTTGTTTTACGAAACTTACGATGAAAGATTTAAGATTAATTAATTGATTAATTTATCGATATATCAGACGAAAATAACTAAAATTCTCCGATTCTGTTTATTATTTCAATTTGCTTTTATTAAAATCGAAATAAGGATATTTATTTGAGAAAATTTAGAATAGATTTTGACTAATTTATTTTGATGGGATGAAATTTTACACCGTTTTACTCATCTGTTCAAATTTCCGTTCTCTTCGCGAGAAATTTGAATATCCAAGTAATTTCTATCTACTCGTATAACCCAAAGTCAACATCTGTTATTACAAAGTAACCAATGCTCAAATTATTTTTCGGTGAAATATCGTTTCCAACAATACACGCGCGAAATCGTACGTGACCGAGAACACGTTCGATTAAAAATACCTAGCGTAAAATAACGACGAGAATCTGGAAATTTCGCACGACGTTAGGCAAGTTAAACGAGCCGAGAATCCAGAGAAAATCGCTCGCCAAGATCTGAAATCTTGTATACGCCGCTTCCGGGATGATACAATGCTCGGCCGGAATTTGTGAGAAAATATACATACGCCGCCCCTTGCGTTCATTATTATTGACAAAATAAATACAGTCGCGATCGTACGGGCACCGATATCGCGAAATTACCATCTCCGCCTATTTATTTTCACCGTGCAAACTTCCTGGCCGCGACCTGATCCACCGATACGGGGTGAGTTTCCGATCGCGTGCAGGTCGACCGATGATAATGACCGAGAATCAAGGTAACAGTACGCAAGACCGAATCCATAAACCATCCACCGAAGGCTGCTGCCTACCCAAGACACGGTGAGCACACTTTCCACGTAGTGCTCGTTCCAGTAATTTATAGTCGCGTTATGTGCGGCGCGAGATTAACAGCGTACAGCACGATCCCGTTCAACGAGGCCAGATCGGACAGACGGTGTTCTGTGAACCGTCTTTCGATCTTCCTTACCGCCTATATCCCTCGAATCCTGCTATTTCACCCATTTCCTCTCCGCGGATTTAATCTCGATACGAAGAAAAATCTCTCTTCGAAGAAACGAGATTCTTCCAGATTCTCGCCGGTATTTCGTAATTAAACTGGCAAACCGTATTGTGGGAGGGAAGAAACGCGTTGTGGAAAAAAAAAAAAAAGAAAATTCTCGCGGAACTTCCGGCTGACTGTCGATCAGAGCGCAAACATCGAAAGTTTCTTGGGCGTTCGATTATAACACGGTTGAAAATTGTTTCGAACGACGGCCATTATTCTCGCGGGGAGGAGAAGCTCGGGGTAAAAACCGCTTGGACGGCGCCTTTTTACCACCGTCGAAGGGACAAACAAGACGCTGTTCCGAGCCGACAAGCGGAAACGCTTTAAAACTTTCGGACGGTGGCAATTAAACTTCTTCGCCATTTCTGCGAGGCGAAAATTGGAAATTTATGTCTACCGCCGCGGTGTGTCTGCGAAATTTTGTCAATTAAAGTATCCTTAGCGCCAAGTAACCGCCAAGTGTTACGAGTCGTGGAAAAAAGTCGAGGAACGATAAAAGGAGGAGGGGAAAACAACGCCAAGTCTCGTTCAGATTAGCCAGAGAGTTGTTTGAAATTATCACGGAACATTACGCGAAACTTTCTTCAACGCCGTTTGTAATTGTTGTACTTTTAAGCAATTATCGAAAAATTCTTATCAAAAGAAAAAACTCTCGTCGATTTTCATTCTTTCAGGAAAGCAGAAAGATACTTAAAAATCTTCAATAATACTAATAAATATAACTATAACTTGTTACATCAAGAATTTTACGATTCCAATTTGTTACGAACATTCGTTAACTACAAACATTCATTTGGAAAGATTAAGTGACTCTAATCTGAACGAGGCTTAAGAAAGGCAAATTGTTTGTCGCTAGACTGCAATTTTTTTTCCGCCTTAATGCGAAGCTTATAGCGAAATTAAGGTCGGAGATGTATGCCGCAATTACGCGGCTGTCCCCGAACGGTTGAAATATCACGGCCACCGCTCGAGCCCAGCCTGTGCAATCGGCTCTCACCGATAAAATCGTTTTTCAAATTTCGTACCAACGCACGACGAGATACATACATATATAATATATATATATAATATATATACAGAGAGAGAGAGAGAGAGGAAGAGAGAGGTGCAGGGCAGTTATCCCGCTGCACCAGGGTTAATAGGCAGCTTTGGAATTCGAAGCAGCACTGGCACGCGTAAATCACGAGGATCGAGGAACGATCTCGCTCGGGTCGCCTCTATCTCTTTCCCATTCCCTCACGTGTATATATATACGCGCACCGATGCAACGCGTGCACGCACGTTAATAGGCTTGCACACGGGGGCGCACGCGCTACATCCCCCTAAACGTAATACAGATTTTATCTACCCCCCCATGGCTCGGCCGTGTCTCGACTAGTAGGGAGAAGGGCCAGACGGTCAGGTTTGATCGAACCTTGTTGCTCCGACGATTTCGAAATCCGGCGAAATCATTGCTCGATCGACCGTTACTCATTAAGGGAATCGAGGATATTGCGTATCCGGCGATCGTATCGCGAAAATAATGCGCTTCGGGGCTAAACGATAATGCGCATCCTATCCCTTCACCCTTTATCTCGTTTATAAATTGTAAAACCCTATCGAACGGATTTTCGTTTGCTTTCGTTTCAACGCGCTAATTGAACCAACCGAACGGGTGGCGAAACAACGAAAATGGAGCGATCGGTGATCGACACGGGACGAAATATTTAAGAGTCGCGGAGGAATCGTCGTGAATGATTGCGATGGTTTATAAGGCACCGTGGTCTCGTCGAATTCCGCAAATTGCGCAAAGTACTCGTGTATGGCATACGCGAAATTGGCATCGATGACATCCGTGAAATTTTTGTTCCTCCTGTTATTTCTCTTTAGAATGCTTTTAGTAAGGGTTTATCGAACGAATTTTCGCGTTCCTTTCGATGCATCGATACATGGAAATGGCCTAAGAGATGGTGGATAAATGTATATATATATATATATAGATAAGAATGCAAAATACGTAGGACAACGCATCCAAAAAAGGGGTAAACGCGAGGCAATAAAGTTACTCATGCGGCAGGGTTTATGATAACGTCGTTCGATTACGTGGCAATATCGTAAAAGTCTCTTCCTCGTCGCCGTTTCAAAGGTTACAGCAGGGGTCTCGCGAGCTAATCTCGAGCACCATAAATACGAGGACTCGTGGGAGTAACGTCGTCGATCATAGCGATCACGAAACAACGGCCAACCGGGGAAAATTAACACGCTTCTTGTCGAAGGAACCTCTCGTCTCGGATAATCGTGGCGTCAAGAGTTTGCGCAGAACTGGGAAATTTCATCGTTACACACCATTGCTCATAAGTTTTAGAACTTTAATAAATAAAGTTTAATACGCGAAAGAAAATTTCGATATGATAATTCTGTTAGATAATATATGCGATTAAAATTCACGACGTGTTTTAAATATTCGAATTTTATAGAATAATGAAATTATTATTTATCGAATCGATTAATTGGTTTGAATTTAAAAGATCCAATGAATTAATAAAATTTATCGATACGTAGATTCATGTTATTTTAATATTGTAAAAAAGAAATTCGAAAGAGTTAATGATCCTTTAAAATCTATATATATAATCTATAATAAAAAAAAGATTCAATCGATCTTTGCTAATAACAAGAATAATCGAAGCAATCACATTAGGTGGTCCACCTTGTACGTCTTGTGTTTCACCGCGTAATTATACGCCGATACATATATTTTCTAGTAGCAATTATCCTTCTTATCATTATCATCGTACGATCAACACGTAATACACCATGAAATGACGTTGCTCTGACGAAAATTAAAGATAATATCGTCTTAATATCCGGCGCCGATAAATCTATGAAAAAACAAGTCCGGCTCCTGGACCAATTAATTTCGTTGCAGTGGCGATCGCGCGATACACTCGACGCCGTAGAATTTATCATCGCGTCGTGACCGACGACCGGCTCTCAACACGGCGACTCAGACACAAGTTTTTCCAACGGAAACGCGATTATTAACGCAGTGAGAATCAGTCATGGTCCTGATCGGGGATGATTAAAATAAGCTTCGTTAATTAAAGATCCTGGCCGGCTTTGCGATTACCGGAAATTCGCTTAATTCGTCGCTGATGATCCTGTTAACCGAAGATTTTCATTAGTGCGCGGGGAGAGAGAGAGAGAGAGAGAGAGAGAGAGAGAGAGAGAGAGAGAGAGAGAGAGAGAGAGAGAGAGTAGCCGAGAAGAGCGAGCGAAAGTGGAAATTATACGCAGGCGCAATTAAACATGAAGAACGGTGCTAGAAAGAGGGCAGCCACGATTAACGAGCTCTTCTTTCTTTTCACCCTCTTTTTTTATATCGACGATTATGCGCGAAACAATCCGAATATCGATCGGATATTTAAAAAAATACATAAAACGATTTCTTTCGTAGAATATCTTTCGATTACTATATTTTCTGTAACCAATCTTATCACGATCACAGCATAATTCTTCCGTGAGATCGAGTTATCAATAACAGGAGCGGAGAAGAGCGGTAGGAAAATATTCGAGGGTACGTCGTTCCAGGGCGAAAACTCAATCGTAATGGCCTATAAACGCCCCCCTCCCTTTTCCATGAAGATCATAACGCTACATTAAACCGAGTATCGTCGACGCCACAACCCCGCGAAAACTTTCGCGCGCGCCTCTAATCTTTTCTCCCCGCGAAAACTTCGCTCCGTGTCCACGTTCTCCCTTTTGCTTAGCGCGGCTCGAAAGCCGTCTGAAGAAAATTTAAGGCCGTGTTTCGGACGAGCGTACATACATATCGGAAGCACGCTCGAGCTAGGCTGCGCCACCACCGAACCGTGCTATCGCTTGGAAATTTATGAGCCGATTGCGCTGTCTGTTGTACGCGCTCAGTACGTTGGTCAGCTCGTGTGTATTCCTCGAGATTCAACGCTTCCTTCTCGTTGAATTTCCTCGCATGCTTTTAACGATTAAACCCTTTCTTTTTTTTTTTTTATTTTTTTCCCAAACTTCGGCGCCCGGTTTCTTTATCGAGGGTAATTTTTACCCCTGAAACAACGACCCTTCGATATGAAAATCATAAAGTCGGAGATAAGACGTGGCGAGGCGGTACGTGGCTCAATTGGGACTAAAGTGAACGCAGGCACGCGACTGAAGCTTGTAAAACGACTCGAATACCAATGTCGTATTACGTGTAATGGAAACAAGTTCCCAAAGGTTCAATGGCAGGAACAAAAAGTTTGAGTAAAAGGTTACTTGGAAAAGGGATCCGGACCGGCTAATTGCGGATTCATAGAGGGTTTGCCACGTTGACCGAGTCGGCTATACCGGCCAGAGGGTCGTAGAATTTCTAAACAGGCAATAATTGATGTAGGTATATTTGCTTAGGATTTGAAGCGAGTTAAGACTTAGGTATATGATGACCCTTGGAATGGTAAAGCTCGTAAAACTCGACTTTCTATTCTTACCACGGAGAAACCTGTATCACACTCATCATATCTCTGCTCATTGCTTTCAGATCTGTTGGATCCTTTTCATCGATATCTCTCGATTTTATATGGTGCTCCAACAGTATATACCTTTTAGAAAGAATTTAGATACGAGAATAGGGATTGAAACAGCGTAGAATTTCAGAACGGAATAGGTGAACGGGGAACAGGAAAGCTGGTATCGTGCGAGTGACGTTTGCCTCGGTAAGAGCCTTCTGCTCCTCGATGGAATCTTTGTAAACTCAATTTTCTGACTGGCGCGAGATAAGGGCTGGTCTCTCTTCCGCCACACCAGGCAACACCGACGCAGCCGGCTGCCACCCTCGTCACTTTGATATCGATGAGGGTAATTTACGCGAACATTGTTGGCAAAGAAGATTGATGCGTCGAGTGCGTGCAAGGGTATAGACCCTGCAGCCATTCCTCTCTTTTTCCTATTTCCACTTCTCTCTTCATCTCATCCCTTCCTCGTTCGTCCCCTCTTCGTCCTTCCTTCCCAATTTCCAACTCCCTGTGTTTTTCCGTCCTTTTCAGCAACGATTCCCTTCTTCCTGCTTCCGTTTCTCGCCTCCTCATCGTGCCTCCCCTCCTCTTTCCATTCTTCATGGAACGAGCTACATGATGAATTGCCTTATACATACGAATTTCGACAGCCTTGTACGATTGTGACCGACGAGACTGCCCTTCGTCATTCCGTGTATCATCACGCGTTGGCGCCTGGTCCGTTTCAACTTCATTACAGATTCGCAGTCGCGAACTTCGTTTTCTTTTTTTCGAAACTTACGTACGAACACGATCGATTGTATCTCTAGCGAAATAAATCGGCGAAAGCAATTTCAGCCGGCAGTTGATCACGATCGAATTTATGGAATGAAAAGGATGCAATTTCTGCAACATTTGCCAGCCTTCCTGAATCGACAAGTTCCCGGAAATGGACGTTTCATTGGGCGATATTCGATCATGGGGCCACGTGCGATCGCCGCGAAAATGGCGAAAATATTAGGCGACGATGCTTTCACCGCTTGCTTCGTGGAATCTCGCCTCGAATCAGCGAGCCACGGGTTCCATATTAAAAAACATCGATGATAAACGAACCCATCGACCGTATCGATCCATGACAGATACAAAAGAGATACAAATACAGACGAGACATAAATAAATATTTCATCCTATTTTTTTCTTCACAACCACCAATGTAATTTCATCGCTACGTTTACGTTTGATTCGACATTCTAAGAAATATTTGCCGGCTTAATAGGCTGTCCGTTCGGTCCATCCAACGTCAACGTTAAATATGTCAAACGAATTATCTATCCCGTGTCTGAACGCGTCTCACCCTGGCCGAGATAAATCGCAGATATCACGATGAATCGGAGCGACGACGAGCTCGTTCCATCGTCGTCCGCCGACCAGATTGTTGATCGTCCGTGGCGAAGACGGAACAGACGTTAAGCGAGTTCCGGATGTAAACCATCGCGTTTGTATAATGAATACGGAGGAAAACGAACGACCGTCCAGAGATCGTGACAGGGACTTTATCTACGATCGTGATTCCGTCGAATGAGCTATATACGGACGCGCACTTAATACACCCTCGTGCACGTTGCGCACAATGCACCCCTTGCTCCGTGATCCTTAGATTACGTATTATCTGATCCGCACCCCTTGAAATTTTCCGAGATATCCGGACGATGTTGTTGTGCGTGGGCAATCGTTAAAATACCTGGCGATATTTCGCCAATATAATTAGCCTCTGAACGGAGATGAAAAGATTATTTTAAGTTAAAAAGGTAATTTTTATTTTTATTTTTTTTTTTTTTTAAGTATCAAAATCGAGGATTTAGAAGAGTATGCTTCAGATCAAAAGAGAGAACAGTTAGTTTTGATCAAGAAAATTAAAATTTGTTTTACGATCTTGTATTTTTTCCAATCGAAAATTTCGAGTGAAGCGATGACTGATGAAATTTTTGCTAACGTCATCTCAACGATGACACCCGTTTGTTGTACTTTCTATATAATATCTTGACACTCGTGAACGAAGCTGTAGTTTGTTAATTTCAAAAATCAAGCGTGAAATTCGCTATAACTTTGTAACAAAACGTTTCATACACCTCACTGTCGGGGGTAAACTTCGAAACTTGCGGAACATTGGATGCCGCTTGGAGCCGCGTTAATATTAATAGCATCGTTTTTCTAGCGTGTCTGGCGGCAAGAAGGTACGCAGCCAGGAAGAATGAAGTTGGCGCGTTTCGACTCGTTACAAGATGCATAGAAATATGAAAGTTTAACCGGTCGACAAAGGAACCGGGGCTGTAAGGGTGGAGAACAACACGGGGCGAATCTATGCCCGTGATTTTCTTCAAAGAGAGGGATACATCGTAAAGCGGGAAGGTAAACGCGCGTTAATTTACGAAAAGGGAAACTATTTTCCAACTATCCGATGTTTCTACGCTTCTATTTCTCCCATAATTATCATTTCTCCATCTCAATCTTACGCTATTTTCTCCTCGATGTTTGTATCGCGCGAAACATTTTTATTTTATAATTTAAAAAAAACCATTTGCAAAATTTTATACATACAATAACGAAAAAAAGTAGCGAGATAACGAAGAACGTCCAATGTCCCCGAGACATTAAGAGTGTTCACGCTTTCTCCCTCGTTCTCTCTTTCCACATCCTTCTTAACGAGAGAAATCAAAGGAGGAATGGGGAAGGAGTCGTCGCGAATCGTCGAGCAAAAATTAAAGATATCGATCAAAATTGTCCGATAAGGGGGTGGAAGTTGCTGGAGAAAAAAAATGCCTGTCGGGGATGACGAAGAGGTTTCCATCCACCGTTCGGTTCCGGCTGCGTAGGCACCCCAATCGAGTTCACCTAACGCGATCCAACGTTATCCGCCGGAATACCGCCGCTCCTTCACCCTCCTCGCCTCTTTTGTCCCTCGTCTTGGGGGCAACCCTCGCGAAGTCTGCGCCCCCAAGTCGCGTATACTTCTCCCACCCCCTCGTGGGCCACGTTCAATTCAACCAGCAGCCTGCCTTCGCTGCCCACCCAGCGAAACGGAACTTCGACACGGTAGAACGGAGCTTGCCAGCTGTACCATGCTCGCGGTGCACCATGCTGGTCCTGATGGATGCTTTCACGCGCCTCTGCCCCGTAACACGTGTCCACGCGGGGACCAACAGTGCCATCCTCCAAACCGAATTCTTCCTTTCCATCGTCTTTTACTCGATCGAAACTTTCCACCCTCGAAATTTTCCATCCCCCAATTTCGAAACGACGATGACGATTCCACCCTCTTCCACTTGTTTCTCGATAAAGAATCACACGCTTCAATCGTGGCGCAATGTATATATATATATATACGTATTTTCTTCTTCCTCCCTTTCATCTCGATGTCATCGTTCGAGGGATGGTTAGAGCTCACCGTGTTGTAATAGGAACTTCGGGGGGGTTAATGACGACCGAATAAAACACCGAATGCGGGGGCTGTCTCTTTTGTGGCGCTGCTTGGGGAACGTATCGATCGTACCGATCGATACCGATGACAGAGATGTATCGGGGGTGTAATATGAATTATTAATGGAACGAAACTTCTCTCATCCGAGGAGACATCGATTAAAGTACAGGGAACGATGTGGAGCAAGGACTGGATATGCCAAGTAGACAGAGATTAGCGAGACGTGCAATTTCTTCGAATCTGGAATCCATTTCTCGAGAGATCGTTCGCAATCGGTTATGATCGGAAAGTTAAAATTCATGGTGGAAGAGATGGAAGAAGTTGGCATATCTGACATCTACATACATTACAATAATTTTATAAAAGTCGCCGGATTTGCATCTCGATTCGATCGAGAGAAGTTACCACTCACGAGGAGTGTTACGAGATGCTAGGAAAATGGGAGTAACCATGGCTGAGGGTTGGTTGGAACGAGCCGTTTAATTATTTTTATGTAAATGGGGAAAGGGCGGGGATTACTCTTGCAATTCCGTGGGATGAACGATTCCGTGGGGCACGCGTTACGTTGCCACGGGGGTGGAGGTGGATCTGGGGGAGAGGGTGGACTTGGAGGATCCCTCGTGGGGCTGTTTACCCCTCGGTTGGCCGCGCGTCGATCGCAGAGAAACAGATGGCAACGTGCTACTTCCCTCCCTGACGGGAATGATGTTCGCGAGGATGGTGCACGCTTTTTCCTTCGAGGAGGAATCTCTGGCAGGGGTTGGAAGGGGTTGAACCGCCCGAGAGAATAATAACAAAGAGGTACTGGATGCTCGGAACAGGTATGGAAAGTGTGTTTCAGTATCTCGTGAGAATTTGCAATTTGAGATAACCGAGATAAAAACATCGATTCCTTATTTATGCCGTTGAACGGTACTTAAATAAAGCGAAGCGAAGCGATGGAAGAAGATTGGAAAGACGCGAAATTTAGAAGATGAAATAAAATAACAAAGATTGTAAATTACAATTTATATTTTTCTCGATTTTCTATGAAATTTGAATTTTAATTTGATTGGAATAATGAGAATTATTGTTTGCAAATGATTTGCAAGATCGTATTGTCCGCGTAATCTATTATTTATAATTGACAATGCTTTATCGCGTTAAAGAAGGAATATAAAAACTTCAATTTATTATCGAAGAAATAAAATCTGAATGTTTTATGAATTTTTTTGCACGTTATGCATGCTTTACACCTTCAAATTCTTCGTAAATTCTTCATAATTTCCTTACATTACGTGCACATAATGAAGCTTCGTTAATAATTTCACCGTAATCATCATAAATTTATTCGCCAGCGCAAGTAGTTAATCCTGCAAGTGACTGTTTATGGCGGTTCTTCCATCACCGATCGATGCGCCCTTTATTTATGCGGACTCCCGTTTTTAAGGCTCGCTTAATGCAGTTTTTCAAGCAACCCGTCCCATTATAGATAATTTACATAATGGCTTTCTTATCACGCGTATAATAGAGCGACCTCCGTTAAAAATCCTTCCTCCAAAAACCGGAAGGAGATTAAGATGAACTATTAAGCACCATACTCGAACCGCAAATATCGAACGAGCTTCTTTGGAGGAGGAGTTGAAGAGAAGTAACGTCGATTAATTGTCACTGCGTCTTTAAGCAATAATATATCCTTCGTTTAACCAAGGATTAACGGATATCAACATTTCTTCGACGAACCGTGGAATTATGTGATATCGAAGGATGTATCCGCTATTGAAGGGAGTTGATACGCTCAACCAGTCGAAAAACAGCGGGGTGCGTTTATTGCGAGTTTCAACTCGCTCCACGAAATCCCGTGCCTTTTTCACAGATGACTAACACCCTTGGTTTATGTTTGCTCAGACGGTGCAATCGTGTGTGCACGCCGTGTGTGTTTGCCGTGTAACGATAAACCGTGGCCATTTTTCCCGCAAAGTTTAATCGGCAAACAATTAACTAGCCTCCTCAACGATTCGAAAATAAGGTAATTTCCGAGTATCTAATTGCTTGGGATAAGTAACGCTTCTCGTTTCAACGTCCTCGGTGTATAATTTCCTTTAACGACCATTTTAAAAGTTACAGTGAATGTTCAACTGACTCCCTGCCGTTCTCCAAATAGAGAATTTCGTGAGGAAAAAAAGAAGAAGAAGAAAAAAGGAAGTAGAGAAAAAATAGAAATAACGAAAATCTTGGATACTAATGGATACTTGGGTACTAATTGACACGTGGGAGAGAAAGGGAGGAAATAAGCATGGTGGGCGTTTGATGAGATAGCGACGTTTGGCTTCAGAGTTTAAACGATGCCGTCTCCAGACCCAGCATCGTCATCTCTCTTATCTTTTTTCTTTTTTTTTTCTTTATGGTATAATAGATTTTTCAATCATGTTGCACAATTCTCCATTGTTCCATCGTAGACGATGCACGTAATTTGAATTTAATAATAAGTTTATTGAACGATCGAGAGTGTCTCGAAGGAAGAGATAAAAACGGTTTAACCACCTGTATTTTTCGATTATTTATATTATTTATCGCCGTTCTACTGTTATATCAGTGTTAACACACTAAGTGTAACGTAATGCAAGAGCGTCTTGCCTTATCTTTTTCTACGAACCGTATTTTACTCAGAATTTCAACATTTACAAGACAGCGAATAAAGTTAAAAGTGATCAAAGTTATGAAAGAGTAATCCAATATTAAAAATCAGATAAATTCTTTTATTTTTTTAAAATAACGATATCTCTCGTTGATAACATCATAGTAGGGGAAATTCAAACAATTAAATATATAAATCCATTCGAAATCTGCTCTGTTAAAACGTTTTATATTTCTCGGTACGGAACTTGGCCGCTATTTCAACTCGAAAAGATAAAGAGAGGGGAAAGAAAGAAAAAAAAACTGATCTTCGATAAACGTCAAAGCGGCACCAAACGCTATACTCGGTCGTTTTCGAGACTTTGGAGCGGAACGCAAGCTCTCCTATCGGTAGTTGACAGAAGATAAACAGCACGGATTGCAGTCGTATTCGACGCCGGTCAGTCGCCTATCCCGGATACTTTTCCCTCTGCTTTTATTATCTATTTACACCACGTGCATCGTGACCGATACCATCCGCTATCACGGACGGATCAACAGAGATTTGTCCCCGGTTGGCTAACCTCGATAACCAACGTTTCCTGAAAATTCTCTTAATTAATCGTATAAACTTTCGTATAAGCACAGTTTCTAACACTACTAGTTACGAAGGAAAATAAAATCATCGGAAAGTCCACAAATGAACACAGTTTGAAATTTTTAATCTACGATCGGTTTTATTCCAATATTTTATTTGGGATAAAATATTTAATAATATTGATATTCTATAAATTTATGAGGCCTTTCTTTTTAATCATATTTAATAGATATTAGAATGTAATCATAATATTTTTAATTTTAATTTTACAAAAGCGTATAAGTATTCAATATATTTTTTTTCAATGACTAAACAACTCGTAGTATCATCTCGTAATAATGTTGAAGTAACGAAGTATTTTTTTATTTTTAAATTTAATTTTATAAAATATTCTTTGTCCACTTGTTAAAAGAATGAAATATTCATCACAAAAAAATAATATTTTCTACAAATATTTTCGAATTACTTGCACACAATAACATACAATCTAATGATAATCTAATGATTCTCCGATCTCTTCACACATTTTATAAGATAATAGAATAAACAATTATCAATAGAAATTATCCGATGAATTTTTTCTTTGAATAAAAATAGCTTCAATCGCGATTAACGACATTAATTTCCTCGTTATTTAAAAAGTTATTCACTTACTTAGAAATCCAAGAATTATATATGTGGAGAATTTCATTTCGCATATAATAAACTCTGAGAAATAACGAGAGAGAAAAAAAATCATCATTATATTCGAAATGTTTCCTTCTGTATCTTGATTATTCATGCGATGCAACGAATACGCATATCGACTTCGCACGACCTCCTGCAGGTTCGATTAATCCGCATGAACGCGAATCACGAACAGTCACCGTTATACACCCGTCCCCTTCCTCTTATCCTCGAGCGATGTAACACATCGACTCGCCGACTCTTGTCGCCAAGCGTTCAACGACGACAGCCTCGCTCGTGCCTGAAAAAAAATCGCGCGTTTACCTGTTAATTAAAGTCACGGAGATGACGTTCGATTACTTTGGAAAACGTTTCTTTTCTTTTCTTTTTTTTTTTTTTTTTTTTTCTTTACGACACAATGAAAACGTTGTGCACGACATTGTTATGTCTCTTATATACGCCGTTTGTCCGAGTTACTATTTTAAAGTCTGACGGAAAGGCATGCAGCGCGATGATTGTTTATCGAGCAACGTTTCAAACGTGTTTGCCTAAAGGGAGTTTAAAATCGACTATCGATCTTGCCTCCTGGTATAATTAGAATTGGTTAACGAGGATGACTGAGTTCCAGATTGCGAGAGAATTTGTTGAGGAGGGAATTTTGTGAATATGATGAAAGATTCTAGGATCAGAGTTAGCTTGAAAAAGATAATTTTTTAGGGATGTTTTTCTTCTTTCTTTTTGCAATCGTTTCTTACTTTTTACTTATTTGCGCGAGAAAATTAATTGGAATTAGCCGAGACTGATGTTAATTTTAAATGTTATAAGCTAATTCAAACAGTCTTTTTGATTAACGAGATACATAAGATGGCATAAAAAAGATATATCGTATTATAATTTGGAAATTTTTAGAAACAAAAATACAGAAATAAAGCTGAAACAAAAATCTGTTTCATGATACGTACTTTATTTTCGAATATTTTATATCTTTCTGCACGTGTCATGCACATTTTTATATATTTATATTAAATGTACGAAAATGCGCGAGCTTTTACAGTTTAATTATAAACATTGGAACAAAAATTCTCAGACGAGATGAAACTCAACGTTGTGGAATACGTTGGAAGAGAACGAAATTTCGCCAAGTATGGCCGACGTCTCGCATTTCTAACAGTGAAGACAAAGGTGTGCATAAGATGCGATTACGAGGAAAGGATCTGCAGCTGCCGGCCAATGTTTACGCGGCTGCTGAGTGCAGAGATCCAAGAAACGAACGAACGTTCGTCCAGCTAGTTCTGAAAACGTAAACCAAGAGAAGTAGCCGTCCTCTCATCGTTCATCGAGTGCTGATTCGCGTGTTCTAGGATCTCTAGAATTTCGAGAAGAGGATCTTCGATGGGAACGATCGAGGAAAACTCGGTCGTTAACGAAATTCTTTATTCTAAATTAAAGAAAAAAAGATTTATTACGATAATATCAAAGTCTATACTTCTCCAAATAACGAAAAATTATATCTATAAATACGATAGAAGCTTTATTCTGATTAAAAAATTCGAGCTTCGTAAAAGCTGCTTATCAATTTCTCTCGATTACATTACACCAGATTTACATTAAACTATATTGATCCACATTTAACACGAGCATGTTTCCACTCGAACGTAATAATGGGTCACGGAATAAGCAGAACAGAAGAAAACGGATAACAGAACGTTCGACAATATCCGGATAATAAAAGTTGGAATAATAGAGGCAACGGTTAAACTGTGCACACCAGGAATATCGTTCGATCGACACACTCGCCCCCTTTCGAATAATCCTAGGGTGCCTCGAAATCCCTCCATCTCCATTTACCTCTCTCGTTTCCACCTGGCTAGACTGTCCCAGGCTAGCCCCAAGCCCAGGATTTAACCTACAAGAATCGAGATTTTCCTCTCGAATATATACACGCTTCTCTTTTTTATTTTTCAGCTGGAGCTGCTGATCGAAGCCTCTGAAGAAGAGGCTGAGAAGAAGATTGGAAAGAAGAAGAAATAGAGAGAGAGAGAGGTCCTCTCTCATTCAGACCACGAAATCGGGACGCGTGAAAGGGCTTCCGGTTGCATTCAGGCATCAGAAGAAAGAGAGAATTAACGGGTGAACGAGGGAACGAGGTCTCGTTTAAGATGGTACGTGCGCGCGCGTTGCGTGGCCGATTATGAATGCGGATTAACCTTCATTCAGACTCGGCTCAGGATCTATTCAATCTCACCGCCACACCAAAACGGCGAAACAATGACGGCCGTACATCTTCGTTCCTCCTCGTCCAGGTTCCTTTCCACCACCTATCCCTTCCCCCCCTCTCTCTGATTTATATCGAGGAGCCGGCTTTTGAAGTTGCGCCCAGACAGGCCACTATAAATTTGCACCACCCGGCCGGGGACCGATTCGAGTTGCTTGCCATCTCTAAACCCAGCAAATTGGTTCTGCGTTGTTAATTAAGATCGTGTGACGTAGGATTGTGACGTGACTCCGCGTCGATATTTCTTCATCCTGCGTTTAATAAATAACGCATTCTTCGCGGGAATATCGATTGAGCGCCAAGTTTGAATCTTCCCAAATTGCCATCCAAGAGGATACCTCCGCTAATAGTTTACTATTTTTATTTAGGCATTAAAATATACAGACAGAAAAATCTGAAAAATAGTAATGCTATATAATCCAATATAAATTCCTTTTACAAATTCAAATTGGTCAAGTTCTTGGTTTCGAATATTCCCTTCTCTATACTTTCTCGTTCCACGTTAAATACGTTTAATCCCCAAAACATACGATAATGTAATCCGACGTATACGATCCAATACACTCCTCTTACAAATTCAAATTTGCAAAGTTTCCATTACCGTCAAGTTCTTGGTTGGTCGAATGTGGGTCACGATTCAAAAACACACCGAGGCGAGGATCTCGTTTTTTATTCTTTTTTTTATGAACGACTTAACCGGCCACTGGATGGATACTCGTTGACAGTCTCGAGTGTACGAGGAGCGTGTAGAAGAGCGAAACGAGGAGCGGAGGCGACAGCTCGCATCGTTCAGCCGGCAGTGGCTATTTCCACGTGGAAACGAGGGGTCGAAAAAGGAGGAACGCGGAAAAGGGAGAGAGTAAAACGGGGAGGCGTGCAAATTCGCGTCGAGCCACTGGCTTGCCCATAATATTTCACCGGAAGACGGCGAGGAGAGATTGATGATCGCCGTTGGGCCAGGCCGCGTCGTAACACGCGTCGCTCTCTGTTTCTGTTTTGGATTTGAGCGGGTTATTAACTTCGAATCGAATCAACCGTGATTCCCGCTGATTCCCACGGGATTCGTTGCTATCGACGACCGGCCTTCTTCTAATTATCTCTTCGATTCTTTGAAACTCCCGTCGAACAAGATTCTCTGCCTCCTAAGGGGACGGATGAAATTTTTCTTTCCTGGATGTCAGTGAATTTGTAAGCAAATGAAATTGTGAATATTTTTGAAAACTTGGAGCATCGAGTAAATTTTTAACGAACGAAATTTTCGACTTAAAATTTGGACTCTGATCGTTATTCAAATTTTTATCGGACGAATGTTTTGAGATAAATTTTATAACGTGATATAGAAGTATAAGTATAAGAATGAAAATTTATTTATTTTGGAATTTTGGTTGATTCTTTGGATAAAAATGAAGAAAAGAATTATTCGTTGGGAACGTTTTATTTTTTTATAGATTAATTGTAAATATCAGCTCGCCAAATCTGGCAATAATTGATTGTACATCATGGAAACTTAGTTATGGCAAAGTTACTTAACCAAGGGAAGAGTTTCGGAAGGGAAACAGAGAGTGGAAAGCCGATATCAACGAACAGTGACGCCTATGCGGCTTTGATCTCGATGATCTTTGATCTAAATTGTCTCGCAGATCAGTTTCTCCTCTGTGTTGACGAGAGGCAGAAGTCAGGCAAAGAAAATAATTATTCTCGTTATAACAGTAAGGATAACGATACGTCTAACGATACGCAACTTCAAGGATATCAAGTTTTCGATGCGGAACGATGGTTTTCGAGTATATATTCGATCAACCATGTTAATTAAAGGTTTACGCAAGTATGATTTCGATAGAGTCGAATGCTCTTTTCTTTTTTTCTCGGATAATCGTCATTCAAGCTTGATTGTAATCACGCTTGGAATTTGTTAAAGAATTTTGCATAAGAAGAGAGACAGAATTTTTTAGAGTTTAAGAACAGAGGATATAAATATTGATTGATGAAAAAAATTGAAGATAAAGTTTTTGCAACAGACATTCTATATCCAAAAATATACATTATTGTACTTTCAGTATAAATAAATATACTAAAATGTGATATTATAAATTTATAAATATAACGGAATTTGAGAAGATTTAAAGATTTTTATCATATGATATCTAAATATCTAAATATAAGGTTCTCATTTTTATATTTTAAATAGAATTTATAAAATAAATAAATCATAAAATTTCTCTAAAGGATAAGATAAGATAAAAATTAAGGATCGGTTCATTTCTCGTATATAAAATATATAATAAGCAAATTACTTTTCAAAAGTATTTACGATACATAAAAGTTTTAATGAAATAGTTTCTGTTGAGATTATTTAATTAATAAGTCGTACAATAATGTAAAATTAATTAGAAATCAGTACTACATACTTTTATACGCATAAATGTATAAAGTAAGTGTAGACAAAGAAATCAGATAGAGGAAGAAGGACAGAGATAGAGTAAAAATATTGAAATCAGCGCCATCTCCAGAGTGCCGCAAATGAAACATAGAAACAAAGGATAGAAGATAATGGAAAAGGATAGAGATAGAGTAGAAATAGTACCACTAGCGCCATCTCTCGGTGAGATTCCAAAAACAAGTTAGTAAGTTTTAAAGGCAACAGATGGCGCCACGTGTTCTAAAAGTGGAATTCTCGATGTTTATACTATCTTTTTTCTTCTATTATTCTTTTATTTGTAGTTCCTTGTCTATACCTTTTAATTGTTTTTCAATTCTCGATTCACATGACTAGAAATTATGTCAATAGCAGAAGAATTTATTCAAACAATATAGAACGGAACATGAACTAAATGTAAGATTATATTGTGTGAAAAAGTATGTGACTTACCGTTCGTAGAGTAATACTGGCGCAATAATAACTTCTCAACTATCAATAATCGATAAGTATGTCGACATTTAACGCAAGAGGTTGTTATAAAATGCAAATAAATATAATAGCTATATTTTAAATAGAAAATTTGTACGCATTTTCAAATTATACATGAAATTAAATAACTTTGATATTTAAAGAATGAAAGAATAAGACTTTTCTCCGTCAGGTAACCATATCTTGGCAAAATCGAATGTTACGGATATATAAATAACATTCAGAATTTAAATAAATATTTTAAAACTAATTGTTACAAAATATAATCACTTTTTAAATATTATAATTTTTAATATCTTATTAATTTTATCGATGGGTATCGATGGATATGGATATAATGATTTATAATGCAATAATTTATTAAGTTTATTAACTCGATACAAAAATTTTATCAGCAATCATAACTTATCATTTATTAATTACATTTCTAAATTCATTAATTTCAGAAATATCTTCGTACGTGATAGAAAATACCGCAGTTAATCCAATATATAAATTTTTATTTTGATTGATAATTTATCTCTTCGATGAATTTTTTGAATGAACGAACAATCGATATATACATAATTTATTTGTTAAAGAAAATTATTTAAAAAAGAACAATAATTTTAGAATAGCCACAAGTTATATTGATCGATAGCGATCAAGAATAGTTACCATACGAAATAAGTTTTATCTTGAAAATAGAAAGTAATTATTGGCAATATATTATGTGCACAACAATTATGACTGAATATAGATTTTAATAATAACGTTAAATATTAAAGTGTTTGAATATTGAAGACAAATTTTTTTAATCACTTTAATTTTCATAAGTAATCTTTATCGATGAAACTTAATTAATTTTCAGTCACGATTCTGATATTAAAACTGAACAAACAGATATAAAATTTTCATACGACATTCATACGAGTAAAATTATATCTTGACATTAAATATAGTCATGAATTACGTTCGATAAGCAAATATTGCTTATGTAATTGATTGTTTTAACGTTCACGTTCAAGTATATAAGTACATATGACTTCAGATTTAATAAAAGAACGTATCGAAAGAAGGTGTCGAAAAGAAACATGAAAAGTGTGAAATTATTCATCGGGAGGGTTACCCTCACATTAGTATTTATTTATATTGCTATGGTTGTATCTGCTCCTGATGCAAATGAGGTAAATATTGCAATATTACAATATACAATCTGGGATAAAATGACATTTTTCCAGCTTGTATCGTGATTTTTTCGTAAATATTCTATCATTTTCCACTTATTTAAAAAAGAATTGGTGAAAAAAATTACTGTGATTGATGTAATTATTATTAAACGAGCAATTTCTTTACATGGGTATATAAAATTTAGATAAAAAATTTTAACCTGGAAAAATATTGAAAAATCATTTTACCCTGGATTATAGTAGTTCATTTTCACTTGATATTATCCGATAATAAAAAGGAAAAATAAATTTTTTTTTTCACAGGACATCGACTTATATCTACGAGACGTTATGTAAAATAACTGAAACGAGGATTGTTTGATCATATTTGATGATTTATATATATTGTTATCCATTTGTAGACTTAAAAATGTAATAAATGTAGTTAGAGTGAAATTTTTTAAATTTGTATATCTATTTAAAGAAAAAATTATAATATAACGATACGATATTATTTAATATATAATATTAAGCAACACATCTCGAAAATTTAAATAACTTGAAATATTAAATTGAGTTTTTATTTCAATTTTCAATATATACACACACACATATATATATATAATATAATAATTTAATCTCGTCTATCATTCCACGTATACTTACAATAAAATCTTATATTGTGAATCGTTTTTTAAATTTTGATAAATTTTATATTCTGCACTCCATATTCCCCCACCGAATGAAATAAACTCGCCAACTCGTTCCACAGGCGGAACAGTCTGTGGAAACGAGCGAATACACACGTGCATTGAGCAAATATTTTTAATGTACATACAGTAAAAAGAGAGCATCGATTCTAAAATGAAAATATACATAAGCGTACTAAAATCAAATATGCGTTCCCCGGCGGACGGGAACTATCGTTACTTTAAATTTTTATATACAGGGAAACAACGAAATCTTTTTAAAATCGTATTTCTTTCGTTGATCCTTGAAAAATGTCTCGTGACTCATAAAATACGAAGACGCATCGGTATATATCCGGCTTATATCGTTTCGATTTCACCAACCATCGTTCACGTTTTACGAGGCGAAGACTGACAAAAAACACGCGCGTATCCGCTTCCTCCTCGCGAATTACCGTTCCAAGATAAACAGGGTACAGGCTAGTCATTATTCTGGTAAACGTTGTTACAAACGAGAACGATCCAGAGATCTGAAAAGAATGGAAACGAATTGAAATCAGCTACAAAGCAGAGAGAAAGAGAGAGAGAAAATAGTTGTTCTTTTGTAATGAATTTTCCTCCTCCTTTTTGAAAAACGAAAAATTAAATTAGGGCTTTAAAATTTATTATCACGCCATGCGATAGATGACACAGGTGCTAAGCAAAATGCTCGTCTGGGGATTTTAAATCGTTTACGTGCTTCCACCTCGGTGATTTTTCTTACCTATCACTGCTTCCTTCTTGGCTCCCTTTCTTGAACATGTGATACCTTGACTATGTGGAAATCAATTATCCTTGAGGGAAACCACTTAATATTCACGTATTCTTGTGAAATGTAAATGGAACGATCGCGCTATATTCTTCGATGAGAGAAACTTTGGAAAAAATTTCCCTTCTCGAAACTTTTCCAAATTTTTATTATTATATCTCTTTGTAATAATATATTTCAAATAAGCATAGTTTAAACAATTTTTCATTAAATATTCAAATCCATTAAAAAACATTTATATTTTTTGTTACGCGAAAAATGATCTGACATTCAAAGGACTGAAATTCTCGAAATCTCTGAGAGAAATGATTGATTTCTCAAGTTGATGGATCAAATCCATCATTCCTTCGAAAATTAAACACGCGTTCGGTCAGTTTGCTTTCGAGAGCGGATCTCGAAAGGGGGAAGAGGAATTACGTGACATCCGCATCGTCTATTCGAAAATTGATTTCGTTGCACGTAACTTACTACGTGCGCTTGTTCGAACAAGAGGATTCGTCGAAACGTTTTCGTATTTAATGGGAGAGCTATACGTTCGCCTACGAGTTCCACGATAGATTCTTATTTGCCAGTGAATTCTCAAGAGTAGTTGGCAATTAAAAGTTTCTCTGCGGAACCCTTCATCGTGATTTCACCTCGATGCTTCTTGCCTCGAGCATCGTGGAAACGACGGTGTAACAAAGAGATTTGTCGAAAATATTAGCGAAATTCGAGACGACGAGAATTCGCTTTTCTTTGAATACACAACAAATTTCTATCACTGCCTTAAAAGAATCTTATTACGGATGCACGCCATCTTTCGCCTATCGATGAATCATTCCTCCTTGATTTATCTCGTGATTCATCTTCGATACATCACGGAGAGAATAGCGAGCATCTTATGTTACGTACTAAATACCGATATTTATGGAGCAGAGGAGAGGAGGAAACATTGTGCCAGCCTACGTTCTACGCTGTTTGAATAAGAATCAGCAGAGGGTGTTCTTCTGTTTACGCGAATTCTACATACGTTGCATCTCTCTTCTTCGAAATTCTTCCAAAGATACCTCGTGAAAATGGACGACGACCGATAGGGAACATCGAAAATTCGACGATCGTGTCCGCGGTATTTTGAATTTTAACAACCAGGTCACGGAGAATGGAAGAAGGGAGGGAACAAAAAGGGGGAAAAAGAAAGAAATACGATAAGAAAGGAAGGGACATTCGAAAAGTTTTTGAATCAGAGTACAAGATACGATCTTTGGCGATTTTTAACCTGGTTTTTTATCGAAAATCGGAGAGGTGCTGTTTCTCCTCTGCTACTCACCGATGAGATTATATTATAACCGAATAACTTTCGAATCTGTCTCGAATCTTTTAGTATTTAAAAAAAAATTGTACTTCCGTGTTAATATAAATGGATTCTGAGCAAATAGATATTTTAAACGAATATTTTAATAAAAGGGTATCAGAGAGAATCACGTTTCAAGATCTAACTCTGTTAGCATTTCTTAATTGATAAAAAAATATTCGAGTAAATTTATTAACGCTTCTGGAAAACTTCCTCTCTTTTAAATTCCCAGAATCTCCCGAATCACAGCATTCTTGATATGCAATCGTAATATTTCCAAGAATATTCCAATCTCGATAAATCTTCCACCCAATCCAATCGGATATTTTCGAGTTCTCTACACACTTGTCCGACCATTATCCAATGTAATAAAATCCTATTTCGTTACAACTCGATTTCCCGAGTTTGAAAATCCGTAAATCCGTGGATCGAACACTTGACATTTTACTTACCTGATATACGATGATCCTGTATAAACAGACCAGTTTAAACGACACTCGGATTGCACGATACTCAGGATTGAAAAGTGGACGCTACGTGGTCCGAATTATATCGTGGAATTGTTACCCTTAACAGGGATCCCCGCAAAATTGGGCCGCGTTTCGTGGCGTTAAGGGATGTCGTAAAGAGGATACATCCGCCCCTGATCCGGAGGAAAGACAAAGGATACGAAGAAATATAATCGCCGTTAATCGTCATCCCGGGCCATCGACGAGGCCTTTGATAAATCGGAAGAAACCGATCGAATATCCTTCTGTGGTTTTATTGCCACGATGAAATCCCTTCTATTCGATCGCATTGTAGCTGCCATCTCGAATCGACCCCCCTTTATTTCTTCATTAGAACACGTTTGAATTGGCGTGGAAACGACGACCGGCCAGTAACGACCGATATTTCAGGGGATGGTTTAAGGAAACGATCGCAACCCTTACACAGGAGAACTGCTTCCACTCTGCTCGTCTCGTTTCGACGATTTTTCTTCTTTTCCACTTGGAAATCGACTCGAGGAATTTGGAACGAAATAGTTCGCGAATGCACCGCTATCAACACTTTGGAATTGAACTATTTGTCAGAGTTAAGTATCGAGTAGTTACGCAGTAGTTGTAATCACGTACATTCGATTACACGTGATATATTATTCATCACTGCGCGTTGTTAGCGTTGCTCTTAATATTGATTCTCAATTTCACCAACTTAATTATTGAATTGAAACTCCGCTCGAAAATGTTTCCAACGTTTCCGTTAACGAAACGTTACCTGAACCGTGAAGAAGTTAAATTGATCGATATTTCGGATTAACGGATTTGACATTTGAAAATTGAATTACATAAAATGCACGGTTCAAATGCACGTGAATTCGAAATCGCAACGGCGGCGCCAACCATTGGAACCAGCCAGCCATTTCCATAAATTTTGAAACGAGAATGTGGCTCGGAATCGAGGGCCCCTCCTCACGCGTAAATTGTAAATACGTATCGACGAAATCCCTCTCTCTCTCTTTAATCATCGGCGCGCTAGTTTCTCCAGAGATTATGTGTATATCGGAGATTCGTGGAACAGAATTCGCGATAGGTTCGCGCGAGGAGCATTCAATTTCACTCGAGTATCTCCAATCAGATTCTCGAGAGTCAACATTCCGTTCCACCAAACCCACTCGATGGACCACAGGAACAAGGCTAATTCGATTTCGGCGTAACGCGGCTTACCGTCGACCTCGCCATACGTGTGCCTCAACGTGTTACCATATATCATCTGGCGCAAAACTGAATTGACAAATTGCCAGCAAAGAAAATCCAATATACGCGTTATACTTTGATGATCAACGGTCATAATTTCAGAGATACGAGTTTTCCTCTAATTTTTCTCTAACGTCTAATCTCTATGCTTCGTTAAATTCTTGCAATGTTTTTAATTCTCCATAATCGGACAAACGTTTTTTCTTTTATTCGCAATGTTCGAGATAAATTTTTGTTGGTAATCGAAAAGCGATCTTTCGTTCCGGAATCGAGAAATAAAAGAAAGAAAAGGGATCGTTTAATTTTGGCAAAGACAGAGCCTTCGTTCCGCGACGCAACGCACCAACGTTCGAGAGACGAGGATTTATCGAACGTAGGTGTGTTGGCCGGTCGTGTTGTTCGTTTATTATGCTAGCTGGTTTGCCTGGCTTATATTGTGCCGGGCAGCGTTGTAAATGCGCGGCTGGCTCTGTTCTTCCATCCATCGCCCGTTACAGTTTCCTTCCTCCAGCCTCCTCAGTTCCCATTTTCTCAACCACTCACAACTCGCGTAGGTGAGCCCGTGTACGTGCTGTTCGATCCCCAATCGCGAGTTTCGGCGCGGATGCAGCCTCGAAAAATTAGCGTGCGCGAGATGCCCGTAGTTTTGGTCGACAGTGAGCTCGGTTAACTCTTTCGATCGATCATTCTCTTCGCGCGACTTTATCTTCATTTCGCTTTCCTCGGCGAATGCGGCTCGAGTGTAGTTGGTGTGAATTCGTGTAAAAAAAAAGAAAAAACGAATGCCTCTTGCTTGGTGCGATCAAGTTGGAGATAAGCGAGATCACGAGATGACCGTATCCGAGAATGGATCCACAACAGAGATCGTCTCCATAAACTCGGCCAGAAGTTCCAAGGTGATTACATCTTTCGAAGAATGAACTCGAAATTCTTCTGCCAAGACCTCAGTGCGATTTCTTCCACATGGACCTACACAGTGATCCGTATTTTTCTTTCTTTTTTTTCTCCGTTATATTATTCTCTAATTAAGGCTGGTAAATAAATTTAATCCCATTGTCTCTCGAGGCGTGGCGAGTTGTTCGTTGTAAAAGTTTTTCCCCTCGTACGGAGGGGAGGAAACGAGAGAAGAAAACGGAGAAGCGTTTTATCGTGTACGATAAAATGCGGATGTGCATAAGAGCATTCGTCTCGTTGTCTTTTCAATGATTCGCGTTTGAATCGGGATCGAAAAAAGAAAGAAAGAAAGAAAGAAAGAAAAGAAACGCGTATGCCTCGATGATCTCGTGAAATCTCGTATTATCGAAAGAGAGTTATCAAAAGAGTTTTCGTCGTTGAAGATTATTTAAATCCGTCAGAAGAGGGTGATCTTACGTACGATGATCAGGGGCGCGGTGCCTCTCAGATCGAACTCGACCTGCTCGAGGAACACCCTGAATATTGTCACGAGGGTTAGTCAACAATCATATTTTCACACGATTATATTTATATCCGTGTTAAAAACCTTTCGAAAGGATATTCTCTTTATGTTGGCGCGAAATTATCGGCGTGTGCATACATAATAATAATAATTTTCAAAAGGGCAGAGGATTGTGTGGTAAAAAGAGGATTGGTCATTTTTTCGCGACAGGAAATTTAGCACAGTTCCATTCCACACTTTTGTTACGGCACCACGCTTCCTTGAACCCGATGCCTTGAACTTTTCCAACTATCCGTGTTAAACTTCTCCGCAACGTCGAAGACGGATGGACAACGGTTTTTCGCATCGATAGTTCCCATCCGTGCACTCTTTTTAATAATATCGTCGTACGCCTTTTTTTCTTTTTTTCGAATTAGATAAAAAATTCAGCTTCCCCGCGCTCTGCAATAAAGGAACAAGTAACAACGTTTACTTTTTAGAAAGCTTATATTCGTGCGAATACAACAGTTTTTTAATGATGAAATCTCAAAATGCAATTTTTTTTTATCGCGCCTTTCTCTCGTCGCTTTATAAGTTTCGTATAACTTTCCTTTTCCGCGGGCAGAACGCGGGCAATGTACACGTTACAAATCAAAATATAGAAATATATATATACAAAAGCAAAGTCACGTTATTAATGTTAATCCTTTGTTTTCGCATTTATATCGAAACGAGTCATATGCTCGCGCGAAGCGAAACAGAGAGCACCACGGTATTTTCTATCCAATTTGGAGTATTGTTAACTCTCTGTATTTCTCTACATCCGCTTCGTGGTGCGTTTATCGGCATTAATATTATTTTTAGTTTTAATTAAAGATACATAGTCGACTGGATTTTTAACAAATAAGAATTCCGTTACGCGCCAATATTTTTCTCGATTAATTATTTTAATAATTTTTCTTAAATCAATATTTTACTTTAAAAATATCATTTCATTCAATATAATTCTCCCTTAAAGGTAGATTACAAAGATTTTGAGAGATTTCTTTTATTTCGAAAATCTCGAAAATCTACATAAATCTATCATTTACATTTCCCATATATTAATTATTCCATTTCAAATTACAGTAACAACAACAACAACAACAAAATACCAGTTTCAAGATGAACATCATATCTAAAAATACCAATCATTTCCATCATTCTAGAATCAACCAGAAATCGGATCAAACCTCGAATCGTCAATAAATCCCAAAGCGAAAGAAAATCATGCTAGAGAGAGAGAGAGAGAGAAGAGTGCGTGATCTCCTATCGCGCCACGTATTCCAATCGAAGTCGAGGAAAATAATCACACGGTCGTGATTCGATCCTCGAAGCAGATGTCGGAAACGATCTGCACACGGTACGGTTACGGATTTGCGACTCACGCCTTCGCGACTTCCACGACGAAATAGATCGGCGACGAAGCGTGGCCGACTATCCCCGATTTGAATACGATAATAATAGGAAAACGCGTGTCGGGATGATGGCCGCGGACGCACGCAGAATGCAAAAGCGACCCCTCCAATTGCATCGTGGTGTCGCGGGACTGGAAATGGATCTGTCACTTCCGCCACCGATCAAAATTTAATACCCGAATTCCCGTTTTCTCCCTTCCTTCGTACCAAGCATTCGAACCATTCTGCGAGATGTAATTTTTCATATTAAACGATTTTTGTAAACGTTTCGTTCAAAGACGAGGAAAGTTGGAACAATGATTTTTCTCGTTGAATTTTGATTAATATGATATTTAATATAATTTTGATAATAATATTCAAGAGAGTTTTAACAAGGAATTTTTTTGGAAATTCTTTACATTATATTTTTGATGTTATTTGGTAAATATTAATCCTTGCATTATTAGTGAATACGGTTTTTATTTTTATAACGAGTATTATAACAAAATGTAAAAGAAGAGAGAGGCTTTTTTTAAAGTATTCGAATAATTGAAAAGAAAAGGACTTCTGTACAAATGACGATACGGCCGCAAAGAAAGAGTTACAAAGAGATTCCTCGTTCACAATAAAATATTTTGTTAATATTAATTTTAATAATACTTTAATCATTTTTAAAAAATACCATCTTATCTACTTTTTTTCTTTAATCTTCGAGAAATAAATTCAAACATTCTTTCGAATTGTAATACAATGATCTCTTCTACGCGACTATTCTTTTTTTTTATACCCTCTCCAGCCGTAAAGACGTATTTATTCTCTTTTCAAGCACGTCTTCCCTCAACGAGCGTTCATAAATTCACTGTCAGCATCAAAGCTAGCATCTCTCCTTTCCAGAATTTCCATCCCAACCCTCCTTCCTCGCCATCGTTCATGTACATCTTCCGATGTTATCGACGTTATCATTATCATCCCACATTTTGCATCCACTTCACGTGTCTCCGAACGAATCACCGCTGCGGATTAATAGTCGAAAGAGATATTCCACCCTTCGAGTATATATTTTCTTCGTCCGCGCGTGTTTAACAGTTGGAAATTTCGCGAAAATCGAAATTCATCTGTATATTTGTCATTTGTTGACAGGAGGAAAGACGTCGGACCGGAAGATACGTCGCGGGTGGCGCTGTGCTGGCAATCATGCTTCTGGCCATGCATCAAGCGCTCCTCAGGGACGCGTCCACCATAGCCGGTGTCTGCATACCGGCCATAATAATGATCTCTTACATTATATGGATCTTGTATTCCGCCCATCGGGACAGACGAAAGGTAAAGGTGTTTTTTTTAATCGAACAATGGCCGCTACGATCTCGAACGAGCTCGCCATTCCTCCTTCCTGGGCCAGTGCCAGTGGATTCGTTAAATGTTTTCAATATCTCGGAATATTGGGATAAAGTTTTTCGAGCTCGAAATTTTTTCCCGTCTTTGTATAGTAAAATTTTCCGATACTTTGTGAATTTCATTGATAAAATTTTCGATCGGAATCGGAATGGCGATCTCGAGAAAGAAAATCTTTTCTATCTCGCTAGTTTTTTTTCTTCTTTTTTGTAGAAATTGATAGTTCTGCGAACTAGATGCGCGCGTGACTTTTTTAATTAAACGCATAAAGCGAAGCGTATAATTTTTCGAGCAAACGTTCGCCAAGAATATTAGAAGGGAGGAATTGTTTAAGCTCTTTTTTTCTCGTGATCCTTTTCGTCTCTCTCGAAAAAAAAAAAAAAAAAGAAAAGAAAAGTTTGACGCTCCCTCATAAAGAGACTAGACCGTCATTCAAGCCAAGTAATTTTCTAAAGCGTCTTCCCCACCCTTTCGCCATGCTTCAATTTCCTTGAATTCTTACTTAATCTTCCGTTAATTCTTTCTTTGATCATTTTTACTTGCTTCTTAAGAATCTGTCTTAAGTCCATTAACAAAATATCCTCCTCTTCAAAACTCTCCCCCACGTCTAAGCAATAAATACACAAGATACGTTCTTAACGTCGACGTTTAAATTTATTAAAAGCCTTGCAGATCTTTTTTTACCTATCTAATTTCTATTATAATCATTCCTTGCAAAGTATCCAATCTTCTTTGCATCCAAACATTTATCTACCTACTCGTAATATATATTATTAATTAAGAACACGCGTCGTAACCCCTTTAAATTCACTTTTTTTTACTCCAACTTAATTATTCTATTCCAGAATCATATCCTGCTTCCAAACATTTACCCACATACGTAACATACAGCCATCAACGACGCAATAAACGAACAACATTCCCAACGTTCTTAACGTCATTGTGACCGTTCCAACGAATCATAATCCACGTCCACTGGCCGAATTTCCGTCCAATTTTCGTGGAAAGTTTCGGGTCCATCGCTCGAAACTTCCCTCCCTTCCTGCGATGAAATACGTAATTGAATGGAGGGGGAGGGGAGAGGGAGGGGATGGAAGCGAAGTTCGGAAATAAATGTCATTTTCGAGGGTGCGCAAAAACCGGAGGCGGCAAATCAACGGCAACACGAGCGAGTAACAACCTCGAATTGAACGAAGTTTTTTTTTTTTTTCGCCTCCCGGCTACTTTTAATCTTGTAAATAAGCCACGTGGGATGCAGCGCGCCCCATGAAACTGACAATCGAATTCGACTGGGATCGGTGGAGATCGCTTTTTGAAAAAACCTAGTTCGATGTCTCGTGGAAATCGCGATCAAGCTGGTCGGATCGATATATTTGTGATAAATCGTAAATTCGCCTCGTCAGTGTTATCGGTTGATTATAGATTATAGATAATATAATATATTAGATATATTATATATTATATATATTATTATATATAGATCGTGAATATAGATTTTCCTATTTTCTTTAACTTTACGTTACATTGCTTGCTTCGGAGAGACTGGATTTTAATTTAGGAATGAAAATTCGATGTAATTTTTCGTTGTCGATCTTATCTAAATTATTTGCCAAATAGAAATAAATTTCCTTTCCTTCTTAATTAGAGAGTTCGATAAATAACAAAGAAATCTTCTGAAATCGTTTTTTACACAATTTATTTTCTTTAAAAACAAAAATAATTAAGATGTGTCACTCTGTAAATTGATAATTTCACGAGGAAAACACACGAAGGAGAATTCAATTTCAAAAATTTCGTTCGAAAGATTGAAAAATCGACTTCTTTGAAATTTTTTGATTCGATAAAGCGTTATTTTTTTGTTTGTTCGTGATCGATACGCGATCAAATAATCATCGAATACAGAATCGGAACAAATTTTTCGCAAGATTGTTTCATTGGTAACAATTTTTCATAACGAAATTAAAATGCGCTCCATTAAAAATAATTTCGCGACTCGATTTGCAATTTTTTCTTTCTTTTTTGTTTCAATAAGCGATAATTTTCTATCCCGTTTTCTCTCCGTCGAGTCACGTGGTATTTAACGTCGCCGAATATAAAAAAGGGGGTTATTATCGGTAGATAAAAAAAATGAACAATAAACAAGAAAGTTAAAGGGGTACACGGGAAAGTTTGTCTAAACTGGAACAAGGTTAGTTGATAATACGAAACGAGGTTATCTTCTCGTGAACAGGATTCGTGATTTACGATGGGTGAGAATGGCGCCAGTTCCGCAGATTTTCTTTAAGTACATCCTTGGAAAAATTGCGAAAAATGGAATTTTTTTTTAATTAACTTCCCTCGAACACCCTTCCCAACGGGCTAACTAATCGAATCACATCCACGTTATGCAAGACGAAGGAAATTGTAACTTTCTTTCCTGCGACGCAAAAGGATTACCTCAACTCTTTCGCCAAGTTATTGAATTCTCCTGCCCTACTAATAACTTTTAGTCACCATTTTTCTGTGCCACTTTCTTCCTCTTCCTCGTTTCTATCTCACCGTAAGACTTTTCCAGTTTCTATTAATTTTATAACGAATTTTGAGAAAGAAATTTAACCCTTTGCGAATAGAAAATGTATATCAAATGTTTTGAAAATTGAATACATTCGTAACATAATTCTCGCGAAATTTTAATCATCCGGAGAAATTTCTGCAATAATTAAAATTTCGAATTCATTAAACGAAGACAATAGTTGAACAATATTTCGTCAAGAATTAATGCCTGTCTTTATAATGTACTTTTGATTACATTAACATAAATTAATGATTTCATCCATTCGCAATCGTGTAAACTAATAATCATTATTTGTATCATTATGAAACATATATTTCTTAATTGGAAGATAAACCGATCTTTATAACACCTTTCCAAAAAATCAAACCAAACGAAATACTATTAATCGAAAAGCATCGACTTCTTATTCCACCTTTCTAAAAATACTAAAACAACAAGAAACGTTATACTATATCCAAAATCTCGAGTGACTATTTACAGACGTGAATTCACAAAGAAAAAAAAGAAAAAAGATTAAACAACTCGAGAAACAGGAACAAATCGTTCGTTCAATCCTCCCTTTCTCTCAATTCACGCAACGCAAATATCCTTCTCCTTTTCAAACTCGTGTTCGAGCGCGACTCGACAACTATTCGAATCGACAACACCCTTTGCCCTAGTCGATGCATGCGCGCCCCTCTTCTCTTTGTTAGCTTAACAACACACGGTTTCCCGACCGACAATACCTTTGCCCCCCGATCTTCTCGTCAAGAGAAAACAGACACGATTGGAGCAGAACACGAAGGGCTTCAAAAATGTGTAAACAAGTTTGCCAAGTTACGTTGCCACTCGCTTCACCGACTGATTTTTGATTTTCAGGCGTTGAGATTCGCGACAGCGTTGCAGCTGACAGAAGTAATCAGCGTGCCACCCAGGTCGAGCGAAGAGATCTGCAGAAACGGGACGAGCAAGGACGAGACACGAAAGTCAAACGGTTCGAAATCAGCCTACAATGTTCGAGAGTCGTCGTCCCGCGAAAATCCTGCTTTCTCTTCCAAGGACGAAGCTGCGTGAGAGGAATCCTTCTACTTTATCACGTTGGACGTGAAATCAAAACTACGATTCTGGTTTTTTATCACGACTTTCCCAGAGAAATACCAGTATTTTTTTCTTATCTGGTTATGTTCTAAAACAGTAATATTTTAGATCGTACGATGTAACCGATTTTTTTATTCTCTTTTCTAAAATCTTCCAAAATCAAGAAACGGTACGAAAAATCGAAGAGGATTCGAGTAAGCGGATAATCGATTCGATTGAAATATTTAAACGTATCATAGAAGGATGATGCAAATCCAAAAAAACGACTGTGCATACAAATTGAGAACAAGTTCTTTCGCATCGTGTCGTAATTGTTATCGTATTTCGAACGATTTTCATTCAAATGTATGTACAACGATTCGAACTTTACAATTTTAAATTAATAAACGAAGAGAAAGGCGAAAGCAAGAGTCAAGACAAATATTAAGACGGCAAACTGTCTTAACAGGTTTAAAACGAGATTCGAAACGCGATCGAGTCAGCATACTACGATTCTTTCCGACTTTAATCGTTCCCCTGAGGCAGAAAGCGAACGAACGAGCTTGCGGCACAACCTAATAACATAATAAATAACTTGGTTCGGTTTCGTTTTCGGGCGGCCCGATTTCCCGCGATAGAATTATTTGTTTAGCCCCGTGGCCCCGGAATTATTTGTTTCCGCGGCGTTTGTGATGCAACAACGCACGTTCCCGAACGCACGTTGCCCCTGTTTCCAAAATAAATCTATTTAACGGGGGAGATAAATCGCGAAAAACGCGACATGTCGCGCGAAGTAATTCGTTTTGGAACAATTGTCGCGACAAATCCTATTTTGCGGCCGAAACTTTGTCGGGCGGCCGATTTTTCACCACCAATCTCTCTTTCTTCTTCGACGACAAGTTTATTCGAACTTTATTGTCTCTCGGTTTCGTCCCTCGTCCTCGAGATTTCATTTTTTTTCCTCCTTTTTTTTTATTTTTCTATTATTTACGCGTTCTCCGTGCAACACCATTTGTCGGAAGGTCCACGGTGAATTACGCGGAGATAGAAAGGGCGGAACCATGGCCATGTCTCCTCGCTTACTTATTAGCCTGTGCGCGGCTCGTAAATCGCGGTTATAAAGAGTTACGCGGAATATTACTTGAAAAATACGGGCTTCGTTTAATATTACATAACGAGGAACTCGTTATTGCATCATTTTCATACTTCTCGATTGTTATTGTTCTCGAGCAAATCGGGCAAATCGGAGAGTGAACATCTATCAGGTATTATCAATTGTAATTTTCTTTGCGATGTGATCTCTGATAAAAAAAAAAGAAGAAAAGAAGAAAAAAGTGACGAATTAATTGCAATTCTCAGACTTTAATGCGTATAGAGAACGATATGGGGCTCTAACAAATGCGTAAAAATTGTCTATTTTTTTTCGACGTTAGAGTTTAAATATTTAGACTGTAAGTTCTTTTCATAATTCGAAAATAATAATAAAAAAAAAAAATATTGAAAAGTTGGAGAATGTTCTTTGCTCGAGTGTTAATATTTACAGAAGAAGTTCTACTGTATGCATATAATTTCAATTAATCTTCCTCTTTATCTCTCCCCATCTTTCCACGATTATGTAAATATTTAACCGAAGCCAAATGCAAGGTAAATAAATGCAAGCAGCAAAAGGAAGCTGAAACGCGCAACTGGGATCCCATCTCTGCGTAATGCAGACATCATAGAGGAGGGTGTATATAATAGCGATACCAGAAGAATTATTTTCCCTCTCTTTATCCATTGATGAGGAATATATAATCGTATTTTGCTCGTTGAAAATGAATTTCAATCCTTCTCTTCAAAAAACCACGGTGCAAACGGAAGAGAACGCGTTAAACGATAACCAACGAGTTTGAAACGATCCCCGGTAGTCGTTTTTGTGCGTTTCAATTTCCTCTCGACACTTGAGTAATAATCCTGGAGGACCCTGTTTCGCGTTGAATTATTTGAACGAACATGTGAACATGTGAAAAGTGAAAAAGGGAACGCAACGAATTGACGGCTTAATAAATTCCACCGTTTGATAAATGACGAGTGTTAATTAAGAAAAAAAGAAAAAAAAAATATATATATATAAAGTGACTTTCCAATTCATTAAAGAAGCTTTCAGTCCTCGCAATTTATTTTTGTCGAGTGCGACGTTTCCTTCTTTCCTTATCTCTCAATTATTTGCAACGCGGTTAATTAAAGGATCTATAAGCGAGCGATACCCAAGATGAGAAAAAAGGGAAAAGTAGGAAAAGAGGGAAAGAAGATTTCAAGGGAAGAGAGATAAAAATTCTTTGCTTTTCTCACGTTTACAATTGTGCACCATTGTTATGCACGTTGCGAATAGTAAAGCGAATATATATATATATATACATATAATTTTTATTTGAAATCACGAAAGTTTAATAAATCGTTACACAAAGAATACACGATAAAAGTTGTTATGCGATACAAAAGGTATTAAAAATGCAGTTAATTGGAGACTTTCGAATACCGAAATTACAATAAACCCAGTATTCGACACCTTCGATAATAGATTTTATTTCATTTTTCAATTGTCAAACCACTTGTGTACCATTTTGTGTACTTCGACACGTGGTACAGAAATATCCAGAAATTTATTTTCAATCGTAACACGTAAAACAAAATATAAATATACGATAACAAAATTGTGCAATAAATCAAAAGCTCAGTGTTCCTTGTTAAACGCTTTAACCGTTCCAATTTTGTCCCAAATTTGATAACGATAAAAAAATTATTATAAACCTATAGAACTCGATGTATCATCTTATTACAATTATATTTTAATTGTTAAAAAGAAAAGGAATTATTCAAATGGATAGAAGGGAAAAATTGGCGAGTGCAGGGGGTTGAATAGAAAGCGTGACGCGTCTGACCGCTAAGGAAACCGCGTTTCGATCGAATCCAGACCAATTTCCACGAATTTACATAGCCCCATAATTCAGCCGCGATCCTATTTCGACGCGATAATTTGATTCGTCCGGCGCGGAGCGCATGATTGCAGCATCCATCTTTCGACGGTCTCGACGCGGAAGGAAACACGTCCATTTCGATACACGAGCACAGTGATTAAACGCTCTTTCGTTATCCCTCTCCATCATCCCCGTTTCCCTTCCAAATTCCTACCTATTCTCGCGAGTTGAGAGAGTACAATCGCACAACGATTGGAGAGAGGAAAACGGAATTGCGGTATAACAACTAAGGGCAGATAATCGATTAAAAAATTCTGTGTTTGTCAATGTCAACAGGAATTCCATTTCATGGACAATTTCAAACAATTTCGATTAAATTACGATATGTGAAATAAATCTGATCTGATAATATCGGAATAGGAGAAGATGAATTAAAATTCAGCAATTTTAAAAATTGCAAAGAATAATCACGACCATCTAATTTATAGAATTTATAGTCAGAATTGAAAAAAAAAAAAAAAGAAAGAAAAAACAATCAAAGTCATCGAATTCGAAACGTCAATCTTGCATAATTATCCGAAGAAAAGATGGCCATTAAGCTAGTTCATCCGAATAAAGGATATTTCATTCGTCAAGCGCATTGCAACGACTACGATCGATATTCCATCTAAACACGCGTCGCAATCGTCTCGATCGTAACGCTACAAGTTGACCCGATTACAATTGTCTCGATTCCAACGATCCATTAACCGATAACGATCGTTTTCTTAAACGAAGTATTCGAACTACGCTCTACAGAGACGATTAAACGATTCTTTGGCCATTGCAACAGGATCGTGATACGATTACCAAGAGGATTCGTAAGTGTTTTCTCGCCGAGCGATCGATCGTGTCCAAGGTTTAGGTGTGCTGGTTAACTTGGTTTGTTTGTCCCTGGCCAAACAGGGACTATCTCTATTGTTGTGGTAATCAGACTGATAGCAAGATTGGAAAGGATTTCTTTTAAACCAGGACAGTGACTCGAAAACTTTGAATTTATTCAAAAGGAAGGCCATCATCCAAGAACTCCAGGTTTAACAAGCTAATTCGTGGCGATATACGCTCGAAGGAGAATTTGTTGGCATCGTATTTCCTTGTGAAATTCATCAGAAATTTCGTATCTCAGTCACGAGGGAAGTATTTCCATTTTGAATGTCCATCTATCTTCGAAATTGCTAAAAATTATTATTAAACGGTTATCGATGTTTCGAAATTGATTCTTTGGCATGATTGAAAACTCGAAGGAAAACGCCGTTTCATCTTGTGTGATATATGGACCCGTTGGATCGTTCGTTCTATGAAAATCAACGAGAATTTCTGAGATTCTATGCAAGCCTGGCACCACGAACATTAGCATAAAAATGAAATTTCAAATAACCATTGAATAAAGTGCCGCACCACTTGCTCGTAATATTCATTTAAAACCGCGATAAGATTTTCTAGGAGAAAAAGAATGGATCAGGTCGTCCAGGAATCGAATTCTTCCAAGCAGAATTTTAATATTTCCAAAATTTAATATTTTATCTATCGAGAAAAAAGTTGAATTGAGAATTCGATCGAAATAACGAATCGAGGAACAATGCCCTATATTGTAAATCAAAGATTTAGATTATTTGCAAAAACAATAATAACGAAAAAAGAAAACGATAAATTGTTCGTTTATTTTCTTATCGAAGTTATTTAAACCATCTTGTTACTTTCACAATCGAATCACTTTCCAAGTAAACAATCGCGTAAAGTTAGAAATTTAAGATCAGAACGAAATTGTGGCACCATCCAATTCGAATTTCCGCCTCGACATTCGATAAATCTAGGCGACTGAATCGCGCTGATTGTAGCTGTCATCGTGCGTGTACCGTGCGCTCGACAAATTTCGCACTCCCTTTGTTGATATCTCCGATGATTAATTACGCATTGAGCCGGCCGCCGATTTGCAATAATTCTGATTTACATGGCTTCCAACTTAACGAGGCACCGATCGAATATTCCTTGTTTTTCCATGAATTGATGCACACGCGTGCATCGATTGGCCTTCGTTTGTTAAACCGAATTATTAATTTCAACTCGACGCGTGTTCGTACCTCGTTTTGTTTTGGGAAACAGTTATACATTCGAGTGGGAAATAAGATCGTTTGATAATTTTCCTTCGAGAGAACGAGATCTTGTTCTCCTCTGTCGTGAAATCGATGGCACGATTGCTCTGTCGAAAGAAAGATTTTTAAATTCCACCATTCTTTTCATTCTTTGCTCATTTTAGGAGATCAACGCTTACGTTCAAAGCAGAAAATTCATTGTTTCCATTGTGGTGGTGGCGAGCTGCGCACTGCTTCCGGCGAGATTCCGAGAATATATTTGTTAACGCCAGACGTTCGTGGAATCATTTGTTTGGCAACGAGATTGCGCCTATTACTCATTTAATGAAAGTTTATACAAAGTGTGTAAAATTCGAATTGATGTGTATCAAAATGTGAGCCAAAGCGAGAGATCCAAGTGTTGGAAAAAAATATAAAGATCTGGAAAAATCTTTTAACTTTTGTTGAAAGTGGCATTGTCTACGCGCTGGCAATATTATGAAGGATTAGTAATGCGTTCTTAGCATATTTCGTTATTTGGAAATTTGGAATTAAAAAAGGAAATTCGAAAAGAGACTCTGCTTTCGTCTAATGGCTCTAATTCTTCATCACGAAGCATGATATTAAATAATTCACGATTGAATGGAAATTTATGAATGGAAATAGCGTTATTTATTTTTCAATAAATATATATTTAATAGCGTAACGTTGTTAAAAGGATCTTTGTTTAACCATCCTCAAAGCAAAGATTAAATTTCTCATTGTATTTCTCTCGAAAATAAACGAGGCGTAAGTATTTTAATCGCTAAGTAATTAAATAAGTAACGGAGTGACATTTATTTCGAAATTTCAAGGCAATTTATTACTGAGGAATATCAAGAACGTGTTTCACAGTTATTATATACTTAGAACGAAATCTGGCTTTAATCCGTTCTCTATGCAACACGGATATTATCTGAATGCAAAAAATTTTACAAATAAGGAATCGCGAAATGCTTCTTAAAACTATATAAATATATTTATTTATCTTCGAACAAAATATTTCTAAATTTTAATGTTGCGCATACCAGGACAATTATACTAAATCATCGATTTCTAACTTTTAAAATTACTATTATTATTAACCAACGTTCACCAACGTCATTAATCGAATATCTATTTCTAGGTTTAAGATAAATTTCGAATATTCGTTCTGAGACATTTCAGAATAAATAAATCTAACAATCCGGTTAAATCCTATTTAATATGATTGTTGGACAAAAGATTTACAGAGAGGGATCGAGACGCCACGGTCTACGAATTTAACTTCAACGTTACCACCGTTGTCACGGACACGCGTTGAAGAGAATACATATGTAGTACGGAGCTTACACATAGTTCGTATTAACAGACTGACATGTATCGCTGCATCTATTAATTCAACGGACCTCCACGCACGGTCGTCACTTTGCCGTGCAGTTTACCGGCTGCACCAACTCACGTCCCGTTAATTATTTATTAACCGAGCCAACCTGGCTGGCTGGACACGTGTTATCTTCGAAAAGTCCGATGAATCCAATCGGAATATTCATAAATCCGACGAAATACGATCGTTTACGATCGTTTCCCCAAGTCCGAAATTTACTGTTTCGCTACACGTGATAATAATTTTCATCGGACTGTGAACATCGTGGATCAAATGAAAATTTTATCGGGCGAATGTAAAGCGTTTTGAAATATCGAAAAAAATTAAAACGAGCAAATTTTTAATTTTAATTCATCCTCTTCTTTCTTTCTTTCTTTCTTTTTTTTTTTTTATTCAAGACGTAGATACGCGTAAATTTGTTTCGCGAAGAGCTGTATTAAACAGGGAAAATTATACACGGAGGAGAATAACGGTACAGAAATAAAGAGTTGCGAAAAATTGATATGGTTCAGAGTCCAAAAATTATGTTCGAAAAAGGAAAATTGAGAGAGGAAAAACACGAGATTTAAACACGTTTCGCACCTATTTTAATTATATTTGTAATTAAAAACAGGAGATTGACTTTTATGTAATTTTGGAATATTCGAGGATCAGCTTTTTAAAAGTAGAAGAAAATTAGATTCTATGAAAAAAAAAAAAAAACAATTTAAAAGATATTAAAACTTTGCTCGTTTATTTCTCGTGTTAAATGTCTGGAACAATAGCTGTAATGATTTTGTACTCCGTTGAAATTCGAAGTAAAACAAATTTCGAGGGACGAAAATCAAGAAGCAAGAAGTCCTCGTTTCGTATTCCTGTCTGAATTCCACGGGCGCGTACTTCTATTTTACTCACTTTATTCTTTAGATACTGTTCTCCGGGACTGCTATCCTCTTCGAGGGGTTGAATGTTATTAAGGTGTTGTTGCGGAAAATTGCGAAACTTTTTGAATGACAGAATAATAGGAATAGAGAGAATCTTTAGAATTACGAAAAAAGAGGGTGTAAAATTGTAAGGATGGTGTAATAATATACAGAGTATAATAACAGAGTATATTATTAAGCAGACAAGCATCTATCTAAAAATTGCGCGATTATTCAAAGTATGAAGGACCCCATCCAAGAAGGGATATAATTTATATTCAGAATACGCCATTCAATTATACACTTTAGACGCTTAATTCTTGATTTATATTTCGTTTTAATCCTATGATTTTAGTCATATTTAATCATTATCTTGACATCTTGAATCTATTTAATGTACCTGATTATTTAAACAATATTACAGTATTTTATAGATTTTCTTTAGTGAAATTTTTAACGATAAATATATAGTAAAAAAAATAGGCAAGATTAATAAAATTTTTAATACGTAATATACTAGAATGAATTATTAAGTATGGAAAAAAATTAAAAGAATATTTAACAAGGATGTTGCTTCTGCAAACAGTATTTCCTCCGCGTGTAAAATCATACGTAATATTAGAAAAAGCGCGTTAACTACGAGAAGAATTGTAATTCCACGGGAAAAAGTTTGCAATATACGCAATATATGATAATTTTGATAATTTCATAATTTCGATTAATAAAAAAAAAAAAAAATAAATAATAATCGTCAACGGAATTTCAAATGAAAATAAAATGGAAATTCAAGCGACTACGAAATACAGATGTAACAGAAGGTACAGATGTAAGTGAAGTGTTTCGGATTAACGCGGGCAGAAATATTCACGAGAAAAGGTCTGAAGGCAAACAGGCGCCGAAATTCGTGACTGAAAATGCGATACGACAGCTTCGAGATCGTCTGCTCGACGTTGAACGATTTCGCAAGCAGTTTCCGGGATCAGAAGGTTGAAAGTGGAGGAAACCAAGTTTCTCTCGAGGATTCGCGCGAAGCACGCTTTTGGGGAAATCTCGAAAGTTTCTTCGTCCGTGAATCCGAACATGTTATTGTTAATTCATGTAAACTTCGCTTAATAATTTTCTCTTCGAGTTTCGAACGATAATACGCGACATTATGCTCAATAGTGCAATGATTCGAAAGGGTATAATGCTTATCTGTGCTATTTTCGTCCATTATCGAGGAACCAAATAATTAAAAATTAATAATTAAAAAAAAAAAGAAGAAAAAGAAGTTGACCGATAAGATGGAAGAAATTTCACGATTTTATAATTAACGAGAGTGATCTTTTTGAGGGTGACGGTGATTATTAATGCCTGGAATGGAAGGATTTAGAGGATTCACATAATGAGGGTAAATTTTGTAAAACTTTAGATGGAACTCGTAAATATTTAATATCTTGCACGGATAGTAAAAATTGAAAAAAAAAGAAAATCATGCAGCAGAATTTTTAAAAGAGAGGAAAGATTAAATTATAATCCTAGAAGAGGAAATTAACTTTTTAAATCGATTTCTCGGCCATAAGTGTGTCTCGAAACTTAATTTAAAAACTTCGAACGCTCTTTTCTCGAAACCTCTTTTTTGAAACTGACTCGGAAACTAATCGTCTCATCAATTTTGGACGATTTACAATTTATGTGTATTTTTTCTTTGTTAACATAAAATCAATTTGTCCATGGAAAAAATTATTCCAAATTTATATAAAGTAATAATAATATTCTTTTGTCGTTAAAAATTTCATAGATTTCATGCATCATTTTTTTCAGTTTCCATTTCAACAACTTTTGGATTTCAAATTACATTTTTCCCGAAACATTATAAAAAAATCCTAGAAATGAAATATAAAAATTCGTAGAAGAGTTAAAACACGAGGATATTGAAAAAAAGATTAGATTCGACGGGACATCGAATGCTCAAAATTGAGGATCAGTGGAAGTGTATCGTGGAGATAATATGTTAGAGATAATATGCCATTGTTTAAAAAAGGAAAACAGAGAAGAAAAACGTTACCAACTCGCGACAGCATTTGAAATAAATATTTTTTCGGGCTGCGATTGGCCATTTAACAAGTGTCGTTTGACCATTGATTAAAAAACACCGCAAACAATAAATTCTGATAAATCTACAATCCGAAAAACGAGATGAAACAAAATTGGAAGTTTTGCGTGTTGAATGGCAAACGCGTTCCGTGTATAAATTTGTGGATCAATCTTCAAATTAAACTACATGAAGTATATTTTCAAACAAATGTACGTGCACACGCGTATGCATTTGTCCTATGAAAAATTCATATTTATGGTTGCAGAGTGGATATCGAATGTACACGTTCGAGTAACCAAGACCATGAATTTCTAACAAGATCATGCAACAGCAACCGTGACAAGGCGGAACATTGTTTTTACGATTATTCTCAGTTCTCTATTACTTTTGCATTTCATGGAAGAGAATTTGGAACAAAAAAATATATTCAGAATTACAGAAGAAAAGGAAAATCCGAGATACAAAATTAATTTTCGAGATTACAATCAAATTGCATCGAGTTGAATTTCAAACGTTCCATTCTAAATCATTTTTTTATGCTATTATTATTTACGCAAAATTAAAAATAATTATATAATATATAAAATAATTCTGAGATGTTATAGTAAAGTCTGATACTGAAAATGTTATCATTTTAACCTCATACTCGATGATCTTTTAACAGACGATTACTTTCATTGCGCAATTAATTAACGGTCAGCTCGTCGAGGAACGGTTTATCAACGTATCCAGGTAAAGAGGCAGAAGCAATAGGTGCATCCTCCAGTGAACCTCTGATCGAGAGATAATAATTTGCCGGGAAACCAGGCGAGAATTCCGAGCTGGCGCGCAAATCCATGATTGTCTCCGTCTAAATCTAAGCAATGATCTTTCTTCCTCCTTCCCCCAGAAGGAATCAAGATTCCTCCGAGGGATCGAGATGAAAATTTCAAATACAAGGCGCAAGAAAGCGATCGGTTGAAATATACGGACTTACGTCACGTTCGTAATCCCTCTATCTATGGAAAATTAAATTTAATTAGCACGCCTCATCCATGCTTAAGTCTCGACATGGAGCGGTGGTAAACAATCTGTTTACGACCGCATCGAGTTATGCAATCGAGAACCATCGATAAAGATGAGTTAATGACCGTTGTGTATTATGTAATAATAATCGATCGTTGCACGCAATCTTTTCAACTTCTGAATCTTCTTGAAACGTTGCTCGCGCGCGGAATAACGGAATAAGTTGCGAGATTCTTTTCCACCCTCCGTCAGGAAGGGTGGAAGAAGTTTGAGGAAGGACGAAGGATTATCGTTTCTTCTTCTTCTTCTTTAACGAAATCGCCGATGTTATCGAGGTGTTATGTATACATCGCGTAAATTTTATCCGGATCCATTGTTAGATTCAATTAAACTACCCATTGTATGCAAATCTTAAGAAGATATATATATATATATATATATATATGGATATGGAAATGAAGTTTATTTTTTATTTCGATCAGGCGTTGTTCCCGACCAAATTTCAAACTTTCGAGCTTTTCCACGCTCCAATTCTCCCGTTCTTTCTACTCGGTTTTTATCGAATCCGTTCCTCCTCTTTTTATTTGGATGCAAGTCGGTCGGCACGATGGCAAGGAAGGAAGCTTCCGCCGGCATTAACCGAAAACTTTCACCGATGCCAAGTATCCTTCCGGTGAATTTCCGCGAGGAACACGCTTCGACACGCTTCATTAGCTCGGCTCGCGAACAAATTTGACTTAACGATGACCTATTTCCGCGCGGATCGTGTCCGGGCAAACTCGTGACGCTCGAGCCCCGCCAAGTGTCAATTAATTTCAACCCGTGTTTTGCGAACCAACTTCGAATGCTAGGCATCGAATTAAATATCCCACTCGTGAAATCATATTAAGTATGAACGTGAAAGGATTTATGCCATTTATGCAAAATTGCACGTTCTGAAAAAAAATATATCAAATCAAAGCTTGGTTTGAACGGAGAAGAAACAATTTATCATTTCTGTATTTTAAAACGTTTTAACGCTTTGCAACTATTCATAACAACAAAAAGTTCAAATTGTAAGTATCTGAAATTTATAGAAAAAAAATATTCAATACGTAAATGAATGATAATATAAATTAGAATCAAGTAATTTTTATAAAATGATTGGTCAAACATCGTGTTGCTTGCATGAAAATCAATTATTTTAGTTTCGCAAATTACACGTTACAAATTTCACGTTTCTATTCAAATTACAATTGGACATTACAGCGAACGAAAAGGAAACGTTTTATCCGTAATGAAAAGAAAATTAAAAGTTTTCAGAATCTGTTCGAGGCACACTCCATCCATTTCGAATACGTAAATCGGACGTGTCTCGTCGTATTTTAACTCTGCCCGAGCTAAAAAAAAAATCCGAAATCAATATTTGTTTAGAAATTCGGAACACGCGTCACGCGCAACGTTGCATCGTTTAATTACGAAAACTCGAACGTGTCCCTCGTTTCCAAGAGTGACGTGTTCCGCGCCGAGGATCCTTAATTACGAGAAAATCTTTATCGCGGAACATTTCGAAAATTTCTCATCCATTCCTGATACCGTGTACTCCTATTATCATCCGAATACCAAACTATACCACCATGTTTCGTTATAATTACAACCTCGAGCGAGTGTATCGTTCAATTCTCGACGCGATGCAAAGGAATCCGAGACATCGTGGAGTGCTCGCCGATTTTCTTACGTATATTTTCACGACGTATCTCGTCGAAGAAAGCTTCTCATGAAAAATTGGCGAGATCTTCCCCTAATCGAGTCTTCCGTCCAAATTTGATTAGCTCGGTTACACGGAACTTTTGAAAATGCGTAAAGAGGAATTCTCGTGAAGGAATATGATATCGTTAGGAATGAATCGGTGGCAAGGAAGAATATTAATTCCGGTTCGCGCCATTAGCGCATCCGTTTACGGGGGGCGACAATTTCTTTTTCTCCCTCTCCACACGGTGACGTGAAAATTAATGAGATTTCCATAGGAGGAGAAACACGGGGCGGAAATTTCATTTCGAAACGGGTTCGAAAAACAAGCAAGCGGGCACCGCGGTTTTCGTGCAAATGCATGCGCATATAAACAGGGCAGCGTGGCTCGAGCATAATAATGTAGTAGGGAATATTAATGAGAATGTGTTGCGTCGAGGGGGAGGGGTGGGATCGTTGCATGCAAATCCAAGATTATTCGCGGTCGTATTTCGCGAGTAGAGTGTAAAAATATTTTAATCGGCTGTGAAATAAAAAAAGAAAAGAGAAACGTGGCTCAACCACGTGGCTGGAAATAATTAAGTGTTGACATATACATATATATATATATATATACACATATACATGCATATGTTGTACTATTTGATGATGAAACACGTTCATAATTCGATGAAGCAAAGCGTGATATTAAGTGTTTGTTACCGAGGAGGTGACAGTTGAGTACAATGGAGTGCAGTTTATCGAGCGTGTTTAACGAACCGTTAACATCCAAACTTCATTACTTTTACCTTTGTCCGATCATCATGGGCCGGCAATTAGGTAAACAAAGCGAGATTGACACGCGGATATCCGACAATGGAAAATAGACTTTTGGTTGACATCGTACGAAGGGAATATGCCATCATGATATTCAATTGGATTTGTGACACGAACAATCAGGATCAATTTTAAGTCCCGTTCAATTCTATTATCGGGCGGATGCGCAGTTTGACAATTCTGATTGCGAGCTGCGAATCGGTACGCACGGCGCCTCGAGTTTTGCATACTTAATTACTCGTTATCGGCCCCGTTATGCCATTGCTGCGATTCTGACGCTTATTTATTTAAAAATTTCTTTTTTTAAAAAAGAGACATTTTAAATTCAAGATATATTAAACTATTTTTATACAAGTTTAAAAGCGTTCCTCAAGCGACTCTCTCATAGATTTCTTTGAAGCCTCCTTTCTTCTCAACCTTCTATTTTCTGCGCGAGCTTCCTACGAATATCCTTTTTCTCTCAATACATTTTTCACGCGATTTTTAAAGCTAATCTTCTTGAAACAATCTCCAAATTTTTCTCTTCAAATAATCTCCAACAACTTTTATACGACGACAATTTTTTAAACAACGAGTTTCAAATAATCCAAGGAAAAGAAAAAGGAAAAAGGAAACAAACCCCTCCCCCCGAAATGTTTCTATCAAAAAGTTTCCTCGAAATAAAACGATGGCACAGCTCGAAGAAAAGTATTAGAACGATACGCCAATTATATGGCAAGATAAACGAAGAAGAAGTTTCATCAATCCGCCGACAACCATTATAATCCTCTAATTGTATTTTCCACGGTTTGCACGAACAAATGGCATTACTATCTTAAGATCGTTACTGAGGAAAATCAGCTTGAAACTTCGCCGGACGTTCCTCGGATTCTCTCGCGGGGAAACTTTTCAACGAAGCTTTTGTGCACGGTGAGGGACCCTAATAAGGGCAGCACGGCGAGGAACGAGGGTGTTTTCCGTAAGTTGCCGAGTCAATTGCATTCCCATCTCTGCTCAGACCGCATTTCCTTCGACTTCCAAGTTGCAACAGCTGACAATGCGATCAAATCGAGGCGACGCTTGTTTCCTTTCCCGTCCATTTCTCCTCCTTGCAAATTTTTCCTTTTTCTTTTTTTTTTCCTCGTCAATTTTCAATTTTCCCTTCTCGTTCCTCGAAACGATCATTTCTGTTACGAGATCTTGTTCTTCGATCTTGAAAAAGTTTCGTCGATCAAAAATTGCTTGAGTCTGCCGACTCGATACAATGTCTATCTGTCGAGAAAAGTTCGATATTAACACGATATTACATGGATGACGTGGTGAGAAATTTATATATATATATTGATTGACGAAATTAATAATTGATTTAATTGACAAACGTTGACACGATCCAATAAAATTAAATAGAGAAGAGAGATACAGTCGGTGTGACAATTAGGATTCACACGGGAGAAAGTAAATCGTAGATCGAGCGTGAGAAGAATTGATTCTCAGTCGTTTGACAAAGGCGGAGAGAAAAAGAGGGAAAGGGTAAACGAATTCGATTGGGAAGAGGAGAACATTAAATCCTTCCACCCGGTTTGTTGCAACAGGTTTCAATATTCGCTGCAGCAGAGAACGTAGGTTGTGTAGGTCGTGCACAATTGTGCAGTTAGTTAAGCGAGTAATACAAACGAGTAATTATATTCTACAATCGTGATAACAAAGCGGTCTGATTATCGAAAAACCGAAGTCCAAAAAACTGATTGACATTTATGAATCGAATCATTTTTGTGATAGAACGATAAAAGAGAACCTTTTTTTTTTCCATCGTTATTCTATCAATTTTCTACCTTGTTTCTCGTTCATCCGGAAATTACTTCTTGCATCAGACAGAGGCATCCTTTGTCGAACAGGTCTCGACATGTTTTCGTTTCAAAGTTTCCATTGGAATCAGCAAAAAAGAAGATCGCATGGAAACGCGACGACAAAACACAAGCTCGTCAAATATTTAAAGCTTTGGAACAAGCACAAGGTTTCTTGAATGAATGTTAAAATCTAGAATGGAGAGGTAAGATTGAAATTGGATATGCTTGCCACGAATGCGTAGAGGAATCGAATTTTTACTTTATCGATTGTAATAAGATCGAAATCTGAAATTTTTTGAAAATTTAATTTTAAAAAATGCCCAACTTTGCTTGCTTGGTTACAGTGAAATAAATCTTTAAGTGTGTTTTGAAACAATGCCTCTATTCACCGGAGATGTTACGGAATATTATCGCAATAAAATCGTTAATACCTTCTCGACTATCAATGGGTAAATGGCATACAATCGGTGATATTCAAACCTGCTTATATTGCGTTCATTGGAGAACATAAACCATTGCAATTTCGATATATAAACCGTACTGCGATCAAGTAGGAAGTTCATAAAGTGGCGAATATTTGGTGCAATAAAATACCATCCTCATCGACAATTCGATAAAGGACGATAAATCTGAAAACGATTCCGAAAACTATCGAAACTGTCACCCTATCTATCATCACTGTCAAAATCCACCGAGCAAAATTTATAATTAAAAGGAATTAAAAATTTTCAAGAATCTCTTTTCATTCTTTTTTCTTCTCTTTCGCAAGATTTAAATTATATTCCCTCGTCTGAAAAAAAGAATAATAATAAAAATATTTTCTCGTTTATCACCAGAGAAAGAAAAATCACCGTTTAGATATTCACGCGCGTGAATGACGAATGATCGCGCGTAATTCCACTGGAAAGAAAGTTACGAAGCCCCTTACGCAACGCGTGTCTCTGCGCTCGCGTCTCCGAGATGATTTAGTAATGTCTTAAATTTTATTCAGAGACATGCCCGCTGGAGTCACGTTTTCCTCGAGTTGGCAAGAAAATCCGGGGATCGTTACGCCATTACAAGGAGCCAGGGAAAGCCCCGACTTAAGGCTGATAAGCCCGGGTCAAAGTACTTGGCCGCCATTCTACGACGAGGCTGTGCATCAAGTCCGGATGAGTTTAAAAGAGGACGATTGAAAACGTGTCCCCCGACTCGACTCGAAAATTCAATGAAACGTAATTCACGATGGATTTGCGATTTTTGATTATTGTCATTTGTGGTTATTGTCCCTTTACGATCATTTCTCTTCCTTTCTTTTTCTTTTAGGGAAGGTAACTAACGATACAACTACATCGCGCAGCTGCGTTTATTTCTGAATTTACGAGCGATCCCTCAGACAATCGTAAAAATTGTCCTATTTCGAACACAGTCTTTTTTTTTTTTACGTTACGAAAAAGTGTAATTTTGTATCACAGTGGCGCAGAAAAGTAAGCGATTATGTTTTTTTTTCGAAGTGCAACGAGTTAAATCGTTAGTAATTTAAATCTCGTCATTTTATATACCGATACATCATTTTTCTTCCGTAAATGGAGAGTTAACGCGCGAAATAAAAAAATGATTTCTATTTTTATCGTTTTACCGTCCTGAGTGTTAAATGATATTTTTCTATATCAACGGTTTGCAGAATCCTGAATTCACCTATAATAGCAGAAGCATTTCACTTGCTTGTCGATAAATTTTTTTACGATCGATGATATACGCGTGGGAGTCAATTTAAAGACAAAGAAAACGGATAAAACAAAAGAAGAATACGCTCGTGCATCGTATGATCGTATTCCTTTAATCTTGAAGAGAAGAAGGTTAATATTTTGCACGGAAAATATTCGCGAATTTCAAGTATTTTTTGGTTCAATGGTAGTTCTGAATCGTGACACGTTTCGTTCGATTTTTTTTTTTTTTTCGCCCACATGGCTGCAGCGCTTTCTTTATTCATGCCTCGCGATTGAGCATGCAACGCGTCCCAATCGCTGGAAACACATTCAAGTGGCCCTTTCGTCGCTATTTTCATTCCGTTTGTTTTCCATGATATTTTTATCTCGATCTATCAAACGTGCATGGAGAATAGAGAATGAATTTAAAACAGAGAAAATTTTTATAAATCATGAAAGTGTAACAACGAAGGAATAAAATAAAATGTAACAGCAGCTGAACTTAATCGGTTGCATTCGTATACTTGTTCCCTTTATTTTCCAATTGTGAAAACTAATTTAGTTTAAGTGTGAATTATCTCTGAGTCATTGGTATATATAGACGGTTATAAGCAATATTTTTCCAGAAACAAACATATTTATCGCGTAATTTATCTTAAAACTGGATCAAACTCTATTAAAATTAGGAAAACTTTGAATCGCTGTAACTCTGAAGATAATAACTTTCAGTCGACCAATGAAAGATCATTAGAAGCGCGGAACCTTGCCCTTTAAAATGGTTTTCGATTCATTTCGATACGACTTCCGGTTCGTGAGATATCGTCGTGCAAAGAGAAAGGTAATTTTTTAATCGTTTACTATCTCCGTTCTTGTTCCTTACTCGGACCTCTTGCTCGCACTTCGTCTCACTGACCTATCCCAAACTCCAGACAAATAACAGACGCGATTCCTAGAAAAATATAGTAGTACACATTTCCAGGAAAAAAATGTAGGTCAGCCAGTCGTGCGTTCATTCATTCAACCTATATATCGTCTCGAGCACTTTGAATCCTTGTATCTCGACAACCGATCGAGATATCGGGATAAAACAAAAAGATACTTGAACGGCATGGTTCCGCAATTTTTCTTCTAATTTCTTCTCACGTTTTTTACGTGAAAATTCAAAGTTCCATTCGTGAATTACAACTATCCGTATATTATTAATCGAATATTTGAACATGTTTTAAGTACATAAAAATCTACAATTTATTTGTAACGAATGATAAATATCCAAGACTGTGCCCACGTCAAACAATTCAATAAAGATTAAATTTAAAAAAGATTATATTATATTTATACACAAATAGTTTTTTCAATGGAATATTCTATACATTTTCTATCACCATAACTACTCGTTTGTCGAATAAGGAATGGATGAAAATATATTTCTTCAACTTCTCTTAATCTTTCACGATAAACATAATAAATATATCTTCTCCTTACTCTAAGTAGGTTGCGGGCCAATTTCCGCAAAGAGAATCCCTATTTCTAGATAACGTCCAAAGGATGGGAACGTTGTAACAGGCAATAAGGCGAGACAATCGCATACGCATGGCTCGTTTCACAGGGAATTCACTTTGGATAGATGAAATCAAAGCGCGTTCTTCCAACTTGGCGTTGCATTGAATTCATTTCACGTTCAACATTTCTCATACGATTCTCTTTTTTATTCTCTTCGAAAGCTTAAAAATTTCAAACTCAATTTATGAAATTACACCGTCTTGATCCACGCGTTTAAGATATCGTTGGTGGAGATATCGCTTTCAATAACAGCAATTCAAAAAAAATTACATCGTTCTAAGCGGATCAAAACAAATAATCGTTACATCGACTTTACGTTCAATCGATTATTCGACTCAAATATTTGTGCAAAATTGAGGGGGGGCAGAAGTTGCGGTTCGCGAACGATTCAGATGCACGTTGATGCACGCAAACATTGACAAGGTTGGAAAGTTGGTCGCATACCATCGCTTTTCGAGGTTTGATTTCATCCGAAGATAAGAGGAAATTGGAAATTCCGTTCTGTCGCGTTTCGGTTTCATCGGCGTATCTGCCGGATGAAAGACATACCAGCCAAACGTCGAGTTTCATTTCACATTGACGAATAACTGACGACGCGTTCCTTTGTTATTATCGTGAGTCCGATAAAGCAGGTAAATTAATTCAATAACATTTTCACCCTTGATCAAGGGATGGAAAATATATTTTGGAGGATATTAAACGGTCGAAAATTGGACCTGGATTAAATCGACGAAGATTAATAAATTCGTTTATGGACAAATTCAATATCTTATAATTTTCGAAAGCGGCGGATGACGAGCACACCTTCGAAACGTGTATCATCACGGATTATCATAGAAAAAGTTCAAAATCCATCGTCTTTCTCGAATGAATGAAGATTCCATTAAAAATTGTCGCACACATATCGCAAAACAAATAAGAAAAAAGAAAAAAAACATTTGATCGGAAGTAAAACTCGATATTTTCCGATTTTTCAAAAAAAAAAAAAAAAATAAAGCTACCATTCACGCCCACTTTTATGCTTTTTAAAACTTGCAACCATTCACTTTTGTTTACCGATACCACTCGAATATGTTCCACCTTTAATTCTATCCTGCTTCAGCTAGATGAGAATCATAAGATAGAGACCCAAGTTTGAAAATTCACGATTCACTAAACGTCCCATAACTTATTACACGTTAACACTTCCTAAACTACGAATTTCGTCTCAAAGCGTTTAATAATCCTAAAATGAAGCGCTTGAGCCTCGATCGTAAAATTAGCCGCTTATCACTTAAACCCCCATCGTCGACCTTGACTACTTTCCACCCGATCATGATGAAATTACCGGCACGAGAGGGGAAACTGCTAGGCCTAGTACGGGATAAAATCCCCTCCTGCCTTTTTTCGCGTGTATCTCGAATCAAAGGGAATTGGATTGGAGTTGAAATCGATTCAATCAGGAAGATTTATATTTACCACATGGTATGCTTGTGTTTTCGGCACGAAACTTATTTTTTATCCTCTGTCAAAAATTAATCATCGTTGGCGAGGACCTTCGATCCAAAGGGAATTGGAAATTCAATTCAAGGAAAGGGGAAAGCGGAGGAAAACAACTCGAGTCCCGAATAGGGATGAATTATTCACGCTACCTATTGGGTTCATCGGACCCAATAGACAGGTTTCTAAGTTATTTTAAGGGTGCGATGCGATTCTCCACGAAGTGAAAACGGTATCGAGGAATTTCTCGTCCTCCTGGTATTTCAGGAGTTACAACTCGGACTGAGACGATCGAATTCGAGAAGCACGTTCGAAATTTTATTTCATCGCAATTCCGAACGATCGTTCTCTCGCTATTGCGAAACTTTTTTTTTGATTTGAAATAACCTGCGCCATCCTGTTTTTTCCAAGATGCGAATATTTTTTATAGGTTTGAAAAAGATCATTCGGAGAGAACGGGTTTGAGGTATTTTCTAGGAAATAATTAACGCTAAATCTCTTTAAATTCGTGAAGATCATTGTGCACTCCTCTTTCCAAAATTTTGTCTTAAGTCTAACGAGAAATATTTGTTGCAATGATCGATTATTCCATTATGAAATGAAAATCAATCGAAATCGCAAAAGAAAGAATAACTTATAGAGAAAAAATATCGAAATTATTCTACTAATTTCCAGAAAAATAAGCGATTGAAAATAAGCAATCGGCAATAATAAAGACTCATAAATTTCGCAATTAATCCTTATATCGCAATCAACCTCGACGAAGCTAATCATGCATACGATTTAATTGAAATTTCATTATAACTAATCATTTATCGGAGGACGTTTGAAAGAGAAATCTCGCGTTCAATCGCGTATTCGAAACGAGATTTCTCATCCTCTCGATTAATCAATTCGTTTAACAGAAAATTTTGTTAAAAATTTCTGATGTCTCCCGGAGAAATTGATTATATCGCGATACACATCGGCAAACGAATCTCGTTTATTTATCGTCCATCAGTTTGAAACATTCATCAACGCGCATCTACCGGTCCTATCCAACCGGAAGAACCCTCCTCTAAACCGTAAATCATCGTCTCGTGTCTTCGAGTGATGGGGATACACGTACGCGATCGGCCATGTCGAGGAGAACACGCAAGAAAAGGAAATCCAGGTCTCTCTGTTTCTCTTTCTCTCTGCAAAGTGAATAGTTGGATGTTTGTCGACGAAATCCATCTCTCCACGAAGAAAACAAGTCGCCTCGATTTCGGTCGTTGCCTCTGTTCCAGAACGAGGAGAACTTTCGTTCCTCGTCATCGAAGACTCTTCTCTGACATTCCACATCCTTCCCCTTGGCGTAGCTACAGGGTTTATAATCTCAAAGGTCGATCTTATCGAGGGGGGGAAAAATAAAATGGGGAAAAAGAAGAAAAAGGGGAGGTAAGAACGTAAAAGGGATACTAATGAGACGCAAAAGGAAGAAAGGGAGAGAGAGAAAAGAAGAAGATAGAAATGGGGTTGAGATAATAAGATTTTTGATCTGTACGTAATAGCGAAATCATCAACAATGGATGCAAACTTTTGAAGAAAAGAAGAGAACTTTTTGCAGGAATATATATTTTCCAAAAAGGAATGCACTCGTTTGATGAAAATTTTTTTCATTTTGTTAAAGATTTCGAATATCATCGGATTTAAAAAAAAAGGAAAAACATAAACAAAGAGACGGAACGAACAAAAAAAATGAAAGAATATAAATGAAAAAAATACGTTCTCTCTTTTCGTATCAATTTTTAAAATAAACACGGGGAAGAAGAGATACTGGCATAACTCTGGGTGTAAAAAAGTAGTAGGAAACGAGATGATCCGAGGTGATCCGTCCAACGGCAAACGTAAAATTGGAAAACTTTGGACGAGCTGGCAGAATTGAATGGCCGTGCGGCGTCGTCCGACTCCATGCTTGCACCAACCTACCCTACCTACCTTGTATCCTACCTAATACCCCCTGCCTGGAAAGTAACTTGAATCTCATCAAAGTTGTGCGTGCAAACATTGACCCCTCCGTATCTCAGGTGCATCGATATCGTGGCAACTACCTGGGTAGTCTGACATGCCCAGGGGATGCGAATACGGCCAGACGCTTGAATAGCTTTAAGCTCGAATTTTTTCCCCGTCCAGGAAGAATTTATCGAAATAGAAACTTTAAAAATAAAATTAATCTCGAGTTGGAGTTTATGAATGAATATTGCGGTCGGAGACACGTTTCACGTTCCACCCACGAACAGAATGAAGTTTGATTAGTTTATCTAGCGTATAAATACAGTAGTGAGTGAATCAACAAAATTCAAAATGTGAAACTGAATTCGACTTCAAACTGAAGTCTCTCGGTGGTCTCCGATATTGATTATATTCGAAAAATCAGATATATTGATTACAGTACAGTGTATATAAGAGAGAGAAAAAGAGAAACGGTACATTTGAATATGCTACCTTAAAAAATTAGGTAGTTGTTGGCAAAATATTTCGAGGAAAACGAAGATACTTCTTCCTTATCGGTCTTTTTCGATAAATGATACGTTTATTTGCATAAAAATATCGGTAATATTTTCTCTGGTCCCTTCTACGAGGTAGATGCGGATCTCTCATCTAAATTCTGAGTAAACAACCGCTATATATCCTCGATACTTCTTCAGGATTCCTTTGGATACGTAATTTCGCGGATCGAAGTGTGTATTTTTTATAGAGGAAATCTGTTCCGGCGGTAAAATTTTGTAAAAGAGATTTGGTTGAAAAAAAATAAAAAGAAGCGGGTGATGTTGTAAGGTATATTACCAAAACGAGTAAAAGGGTGAAATGGAAAAAAGCGAGACACCTTTATCTTTTCACGATATTAATGCCAACACGACATTATACAATCTCTAGTTAAAGCAGCTGCGTGAGTGGAGGGGGATTAAAAACTCCAATAATAATAATTCACATAATGGATCTTAAATAAACGTTAATGAAATAACCAAGAAGTCCATAAACATAGTTCATTAAACGTATAACAGAAATTCTCCACGAGCAAAGTCAAAATAAAATTTAATTATCCTCCCTCTCTTCCTTCTCTTTCCCCCCTCCCCTCTCAAAAAAAACAAAAGATTTCGCAATCACATTTCCCCCTCCAATCTCCTTCCAATATATTCATTTTCTCCATCAAACGCAAGTTTCGATACCGATAATATTTTATTTTTTCACGATAATCAGATATTTCTTCTTCCCACAGCAGCACCATCGAAAGGACAGATTTCCCGCGTCTGCGATGATTTTGATTCCCGATTTCCACGAGGAAAATCGCGCAACGAATCTAATTACCCAACGACTCGACAATCGATCACATTTCCAATTTATCGCCTCTGCGTCGAAGTCACGCTCGTCAAAGCAACCACCTGCCAGTTACATAGCCGCATATACAAAAGGAAAATCCTAAATATCCCCCAAACCTTCTCGGCAAAACACTCGTAATTACCTTTCACACGCGATACATAAAGCGCCTCAGTCGATGGTCCACAGGTTATATTCGGGCTGATTGTATCCTCGCAGAAGATGGGAGCAGAAGCGTTGACCCCTACTACTAGCTCAGGTGCAGCATCAGGTGCTGTTGTGGTAGGGGTAGTCAGGTGCGCGCACAGGGAAGAGGGGGAGGAGAGCGGAGGGCGGAAGGAGAGAGAGAAAGAGAGAGGAGCTAGCGCGGCTGCAGTCTAAAATACGCTGGGCCATTAGGTGGGGGTGTGCAGGTGGAAGAGAAGGTCGGAAGGTTACGAGAGCGCAGACGCCGACTAAAAGCATCGAGGATAGTACCCGGCACCGTAGCGGAGTACCGGACAGAGCTAGCTCGTCCGTAACGGTGTGTTCGTCTTGGCAACGGGTCGGTCTTTATCCAGGGCGCACGAGCCACGTTCACCTGCTTTGCCCCCCCAAAACCAAATCAAATCTAACGCGCAATCCTCGGCAAACGCAACAACAGTCTGTTGCGAGCGACCCGGCCGAGTCGAACCACTTTTCGAGTTCGCGAGTTACCGGCTGATCAACGAGGGACCGCTTTCCCGCGCTCCCGCAATCCGATTCGATTCTCACCTGTTAACCGAGCCGTCGCGCTCCTCCTCTCTCTTCGAAGTGTTCAGGTAAGTTTCGTCGTTCCACGGTGACGGTGGAAAACTTTTGGAAAACTTTCGGACATGATTTCTCCGGATACGATTGTGTTAAGTTAGGTTAACGACGCGCCAATTGCAATGAAATTCGAAGATTTCTGAAACAGAGAAAGTGAGAATTTGTTATATTATATTTCATTATTTTTATTTCGTATTTTTGTTCCGGTTGATTCGTAAATTTTAAACGCGATATTTTTTTTAACGTTTATCGATTAGGTTTATCGATCGTATACAATGGTTAGGAAAGTTTTGAAAAAGATGTATAACGGGGGGAAGTCGGCCAATGTTCACAAGTCTCGTCACGATGTCAGAGGCAACGGGCTCTTTTTAGTATTCCCTCCTAGTTCTTTAATTCCTCGCTCCGTTCGACCGAAAGTGGTACGTACACCCGCATAGGGAGTCAGTGAAAACACAATGTCTAGTGACCGGCCGAAAACTTTCTCAAACTCTTCTCTGAACAATGTGCGAATTACTTGAACAACGATATTTCGTTGTGGAATATTAACCGGTAACCATTGTCTACGCCCAGGAAACTTCAACGATTCTTAAGGAAACGACTCCTGTTCGAATCGCTCCATACAGGAGCACGGTTTCTAGTAAAATAATTAATTTCCATAATACCGTGCCTAGTTATTCGGTTACTCTCGCGTGAGGAGCGTTAGTTTTATACCTTGAGGTATGCCTGATGTGGATTATTAATGGTACTGCACCCGAGATGTTTTCTCGTTGCGTGTTACTCGCCGCAACCCTCGAACGTAACTTCTCCTAATCTTCCCACGCAGACTTTCAGACGAACAGACAAATTGTATTCGAGTGAGAAATTGGCTATGCATCTGAATTTCAATTACGTTTTAACGAACGACTTCTGTATTCTATCTCTGTGAGATAGAACGAAGAAGATGCGGTATTTCCATCGACGGTTCAGACAATTTTCGAAACAATTTCTTCTTCGCAAGGGACTCGTTTCGAATTCCTTCTACTTATTCCCTCGGTCTGGAAAAGAGCGCAATTGGACGACGAAGAAGAGAGGAGACTTTTATGTAACGAGGGACGAAATTAATGTACGGCGAGACAGTCGGTAAACACCTTTCTGCTCCGCCTTAAAGTGTGTTTACAAGTTCCCCAGTGGGGTAGAACGAGATATGCTAATGCGACATTATGTGCTCTGTGATTATTTTAAGAATGATTCGACTTCCGTTTATTGTCCGTAAGGCGATGCGAATTTTCATCTTTAATTAAACCCCGTTGCACGATAGCCTCCGAATAAAGGAGCAGTTGGTGTCGTTGTTACGGTTAATAGCCACAATTTTCCACCTTATTACGGTTTCTGGTTTTCTGGAAATTTCTTGAGGAGTATAATAACAAATCTTTAATTTTATGCTAAATAAAAGGGGATCAATAAATTTCAATATTGGAATATAAAATAAAAACCAATTGGATTTGTCATTTCATAAAATTTTGATATTAAGCGTTAAAAGTGTATTTTTTTTTCAATCTTCTGCAATCTTATTTTCTTTTCCTTCGAGGACAAAAGGTTATTATATACGTGCCAGTTTTTCGATACATTTCCTCGTTTATGTTTCCTCATTTCTCTCCAGTATTATCTAAACTATTCACTTTATCAAACTATTCCGTCAGGTGTCGTAAATGATGCGGTTAGATTGCGCCATTTACGAAAATCTTTTCGCTATTGTCCTCGGTATAGTCTTCGCGATGGATTGGCTCGCACGCTACTTTCAACGCTGCGTATCTCGGCCATCGTCGATTCGATTTCGTGCAGGGGATTCATCCCTTCTTTCTTTTCGAATCAAGATACAGGAACAAGGGGATAGAGATTTATACAGCAAACTCTGTATTTTCGGTCAATCGAAATCCTGGCAGAAAAGATTTGCACTTTCTACGTTATTTTTTCGAAAGTAATTTCCTGCTTTAATTTTAATTCGTCCATATTTTCATATTTGAATTGTAGAAAAAATTAAGTAACTTTATGGGTCCATAGTTTTGTAAATTTTGTCACGAAATAATTACATTTTAGTTGATGATTTTGTCACGTTTACGAAAGAAATGGCGCAATCACGAGAAGCGCGCAAAAAAAAAAACTTTCGAAATAACACGACGTACCATGGAAAAAAGTTCAAACGATCGTTTTCTTCTGCCCCATCTTACGATTAACTCACTATTTCTTATCGTCACGAATCTCCAAAGATGTTTTACTTTTTCTCGATTATTCGGAGTATTTTAATTAAGAATTATATTCCAAAGAATTATATTTATTAATTTCACTCTGTTGTTTTCAAACGAAGAATTCCTTTGGGTATATAAAATTGCAAGGCGAAGGAATATAAAGATCTGTTGCCTTTCTTCTGCGTTCTTTGTTGGAGTGCAAGCGATCGTTTTAACGCATCAATGTAAATTTGCCGGATAATCTTGAATTCGCGTGTGCAAAATGGGAATTATTTGCAAAAGATATCTCCAACCGCTACGAACGAGAATGGTTTTAAGATTAATAATTCAATTTAAGATTTATTTTTTTTTTTCACGAACGATCGAACATTTTAATCGAAAACTTTAAAATTATTCTATTTTCCATTATACTTTTCGTAGCATGATCGATTTGTGTGAAGAAATTTTTAAATAAACCGTCCAATTCAACAAAAGCAACTATATATATATAAAAAAAAAAAAATATACTCGTGGAAAATTTTCACGATCATCATTCTATCGCCGGAACTCGAAACAAGTTTCTCGAGGACGACGTGTAAAACAAGATACGAGATAACACGTTTCACGGGTTTCTTATTCTAATTATATTTATTCCACCACACTTCGAAGCTTTCTAACACCGTTGGCAATTAAAACTTATTTCGAAATTAAGCAATAAAAAAGGAAAAAAAATCTTCCATTACATCTGTATCCTATTCACCAGTTTCGTCTCGAAACCACAACGTACGTCATTGTTGTTCATTTTTCCCTCGCCACAAATTAATTGATCCTCGATTTAACGTTCGCCCACGCCACGTATATTCCCACTCGTCAACTTTTCCTCTGGAAAACGCGGCTTGTTTCCACTCGTGTTCCGCAATTGTGTATTTTCCCACGACTGGACTGAATAACTGTAGGCCCAGTTGGGGGCGAGATGATCTCGTGTCATTTGAGTTGCGAGAGAACATGTTTTCATCGTGATTACGATTTATCATTGTTGTACCAATGGTCATCTTCATCTTTTTGATGATTAATTGAACAATTTAATTTTCAAACGTACACTTGTTTTAGGTAAATAAATATATCTGACGGTACTATGAGTAAAAATTTTTAGAAACTTAGTTTCGAAAGAGAAGTAATAATTGTGCTATCCGAGATCTTTCGGCTATTTCTTAATTGGTATCTCAAAGATGTTAAAAATTGATCCGAAAGAAATTTTTCCTAATCCTCTTTATAATATTTTCAATTAAAAACTTACTTATTTTATGCGATCTCGAAATTTATAAAATTTCGCAAGTAATTGGTTGTCGCCGGCTTAAAATAACACAATAGATAAAAATTTCCTTTATCATTGCCTCATTTCATCTCAAAAATCGATGATAATAATTTTAATAATTCGTTCGTAGAGAGTTTAATAATAAATCGATTCCTTGCAACTACAAAATCAGAATTTGTCGGATCGAATCTTCGGTTACAATACAACGCAACATTAATGCAACAACAATGCGAGATTTAACATTTCTATTCCCGATATTCAATTGTTCCTATTGTAAACATACGAACAATCGTAATACGTAATCTTTTAGGATAAGCGTATTAATTGAATCCAATGACAAATTCACGGCTTTCCGTGGGACATCTGTTGCATTCGAGGCAATACACGATCGCTCTATAACGATCGCGGTAAATTGTAACGAGGTTTAGGTCGGGATCCGTTAATGTCATTCTATTACATATCTCATTCCAGCCAATATTACACGATGATCGTTTCGGCAAATTGCATTTCCGACAAGCCGAGGTGACAAACGATAAATGTTACATACCGTTGGCCAATTCGTATCAAGCGTGCACAACTAACGAGGGGGAGGGAAGAGAGTGGATCCGCGTAAATATATTCTGATTTTAATCGAAATGTTTTAATACATCTGTGCATAAATTTAAAATAAAAAATTTTAAATATTAACTTTCAAGGTTCGAATCTCGACACTTTTTGCTTGCTATCATTTATTCAAAACACATATTGATATATATATATATATATATATAAAATGAAAAATAAACAAACGTATAGATAGAACGTTTTGATTTTATGGTAAAATACGAACGTTCCAATTGATCCATATCTTTGCATGCCATAGCATCATTAAGACCGCTATCTCTATTAATACACCGGTGAGAAATCTTTATTTAGCAAGGCTGCCATATCTTCTCAAAGGACAAGTTCGTATCATCCTACGTCCATTTTTCCAGCAGGGAGTCTGATCAATTATTCATTTCGCATTTCCTTAAAATAACACCGCAGGGAAAGGAGGATTTAAAATAAGATCACAGGTGAATCACCCGCAATTTCTAAGGGAAAAAAGAAAGAAAAAAAGAAACGAAACTTCATTCTTTACCAATCCCACTCTCTCGAATATCCTCTCGTTGCTTTTCGAATCATGAAACCTGATCTGAGCTTTCGCTTCGTGTCGCGAGATACACGAGGAAATTTTAACAATGCCAATCCCAATTCGAACAGATAGATTTAGGACGATATTAATTGACTCGATTGTCAGTCTGGAATAACAAAGTCGATGAAACACGGCTCGTTGGAGACGCCGTCGTCGAGAAACAATCGTGAGAGCGACTCGCCGGTGAACGACGCCTTTCCAGCCATAAACCCGCAGGATGTACGTGCATGTCCAATTAACGTTGCACGCTAGACGCAACGAAACGAGGGACGAGGGGAGTCACTATCGATAATAATGTTTGACTTGGTGCACTCTGCGTCCGGACACTCCTATCGATTGCCGGGGCAACACGACCACGAAAAGATAGGACTTGGTCGGCGATAGTGGGGTTGGGTCGATTTGCCTTTGATCTTCCGCTCTTGGAGTGAATTTTAATATTTTTTGGGACGAGCAGAATTCTTGAATTTTATCCACCTTGTGCTTTTATATTATCGGTACAAAGAACACGATCAACGATTGTTGAGTAGGAATTTTTGTAAGTGGTAAATAATAATGATAATAAAAAAAAAATTAAATAGAAAGAAGAAGGGAAGAAGACTTTATTCCTTTCTGTGACAAATGGCGATCACCAATTTTATATATTTGCTCGAGAAATTAAAAAAAGTGAGTTGTAATTTTTTTATTTGACATCAGAAATGAAAGAATTAACTGGAATTAATATTATAGATGATTCTCGTGCAAAGTTATATTCTAAATATCTCGATGTGTCGGTCGATATGTTGACAAGTATTGTATTAAACATACAATTAAGTTTCGAGAATGAAATTTTACTTTGATCAAATGGAACAGAAGAGAAGGATTAAGGCGCAAGATTATTTTTAACAGTTAATACTCGTGGGAGCGAACGGGATGAACGTAACGTCAAATCAGTTAAAAAACAAACGGGATTATATCGCTCGAAATTAAATTCTTTCTCGGGTATATAATAATAAATGAAACTTTACTTTAGATAGAGAATTTATTCTGGAAAGCGCTCGAGGAAATTTACTTAGGATCGGTTTATCAATCAATTCCTATCTATTTTACGAAAGAAAACGTAGGATTCCGCGTATTCGAACGTATCAACGAATTTCGACCAAGGAAATCAAATTTTTTCCGTGCAAATCAAATTTTTATCTCGCGAATACTCTTGGAAATTTAGTTAGGATCGACGTAGTATTGAATACATATATAAAATATCGCGAAAAGAGATTTCATAAAGAATACCATCGTGTATAGTGTTCATATTATAGAAATTATATTATTAAAACGATTACTATATTTAATTTTATCCACGATTAATTGAAATTTCGCTAACAAAATTTTATCTAAGCGCAGTCAATCACAAAAATATATACACAATCTCCTTATATAAAGAAATTCAAATAATTGAATATTTTAATAAACATTTTCACATGTAAAACTGTGATAAATTATATATGGAGCAATTTCCAAAAGAAAATATTTTCCAAAAGAAAAAGAAATTTTCTTTTTTTTTTCTTTTTGTTTTACGCAGTGATAAAGCATTAAAATATGAGCATATAATAATATAAAAGTTTAATTCTATCCGATACGATTAAATTATTTATTTAAAAAAAACAATCAATCCTTCGAAATAATATTCCACTAATAAAAAAAAATTGCCCTTTATAAAATCTATACTCGTAAATTTTCATTAAAAATTATCACAGATTTTCGTAACATAATTTGTTCATTAAGCTTATATAAAATACATAGAAACTTTTACGAGCGACTGTACAACGGGATACAAATTTTGATCATTAATATTTTCACGACGGGACAATCGCTCATTTTTTTTTTTTCTCCACGAGAGAAATAAAGTTAAAATATCCTAATAGGAGATGAAATGAATTGAAATATAAATTTCCAGTGAAAATTGTATTTAACGATAATTTTCTCGTCGTACGATCGGAAATTGAAACTGCGTGGGAATAGACGATACCACGGGAAAAATTCATCCCGTACACCTTTCATTTTTCGTGTTCTTGGCTCCCATCCCTCGAAAAGATCGATCTGTCCCGAGCCAGCCTTCTTCGAATTCCTTCACCTCTCCTCTTCCCACAGTTTCGAGCGAGTGATATACGTGGCTCGAATAGAAAATTTCTGTTCCAAGATTGCGGACGCATATACATACAAAACGTTCGATCCTGAGTGAGACGGATCTATCCGCGATCGATTCAAATTCGCGTTATCCACCTTCCATTTCTCCTTAACCAGCCTCGATTTCTTCCACGACTTGCCTCGCTTCGATCCGCTAAAGCACGAATCCACTCGCTTCTCAACTCGTTCAGACTAACTTTGTAACGATGTAAATGTAATGGGTCTCTCGTAAAAAAGTTTTGTATTGCTTACCGGGGGCTTTGTAACATCTCTTTTGCATATCTCTACTTTTTTTCAATCTATTTTTCGATTCGTATAATTCCAACTATAAATCTTTATAATTCTTTTACCGATGCAAAAGTTTCTTTTTTTAAAAAAAGTGATTGATCGTATAAATATATTGAAATATATATTGAATAACATAACGGGTATATGTATAATTTTTGTCAATCGAGAAAAATGATTATTATATCATATCAGGGATAATAATTTGTCGTTGCTTGTATTATATATAGATATAGAAGTAGATTTAATGAAAGTAAAGCAAGATATATATTTGTGAGAAAATTGAAAATACGCGTCGTGTACGTTTACCGACAAAAGAAACGAGCTAATCAAATTTATTTATATTTTATTATTCCCCGAAACATGAATAGAAGCTAAAAATAACAGTAACATCATAGAAATCAAAAATAGAGAAATAACAATCGATGCAACAATCTTTTCTCGAAAATGCTTGCCAATATGAATGAATGAAAATAAAAAAGAATATAAGGAAATTTGCGAATTTCAATTTATCTTTTGAGAAAATAAACGAAAGTATATTCGATATAGATATCCTGTATTAAAAGAAGTGATTTGACAGACAAAAAAAAAAAGAATAGAGAATATTGGAAAAATAACTGGAACGAAAACTCTCTCTCTCGTCTGATGGCGATTTCTTGCGACACGATAATAATTACGTCGTAATCTCATGGTCACCTTTTCTAGCCTTTTTCTCTTCATTTCTTCTTTAATTAACGGCAGCAGACACGAGATTAATCTCACACCGTGCATTGTCTATTGTTAAGATGAGCTTCGTGATCCACTTTCTCGTACTTTATAACAACTTATAAATGAAAACTCTCATCGGTAAAAATAATTTTCTTCAATCGAAAACTCGAACTTGTTCACCCCAGGAGTATGCAACTATCTTAGAAACTATAAATCGATTGTATCTTCCCTTGCAATTTACGATACGAGATAAAGTTGCAACGAAATTTTCCAAGTTTTTTTTTTCTTTACATGCGAACTATGTTCTTAGACGTTCATAAATATTGCCAGAAACTATTAAGAAATTACTAATTTTATAAGATTTTTAATTCTTGTATTCCTCCAATCAAAATTGTTAAATATAAATCTTCCTGAAGCAAAAATCTTTTCTTGAATGAAATGAAAAAATTGTTCGATTTAAATTCATTTTACACATGTAAAAAGAAATTGAGGATAATTATGAAAATCTATTTAAAAATGAAATTCTTGATCATCTTTGACAAAATTTCTACGACAATTAAAATATAATCGAGATGATCGTATTAATTTTAATCTGCGTAATCGTTACTTGAATTAACATATAGGTAATCCTATTCTCGAACAAAGTGTATACAAGGAAAAAAAAATCCACGACGATTCAACCGTTTAATCGCGGTTAACCGGATTTAACTGCGAATGGACGTACACGTGATTAACTTAGAATGTGATAATTATTCGTGCATGAAGCTTCGTCAAAAAGAAAAAAAGAAAAAAGGAAAAAAAAAGACAAAATCCACAATGGCCACAATGGAACAACAGATTTTATTTCCACGGGAAGGGATATAGCGTAAAATATCCGTCCGTTTTCAATGACATTTCATAACGCGTGAGATGGTACGACGATATTCGTAGCCGGAAATTCGCCAATGAGAAATCGTTTCGAAATCAACTCGACAGAGAACAATTTGTCGTGCTGCAGCTGTTGAAAGTTTGTCGATGAAAAATGACGTCGCGCTTCCTCGCCCCCTTCTCCATTTTCTTTCTCCCGTTTAATCTTTCTCGATAATAATAAGTAACAACAATAAGAAGAAAATGAAGACGTTTAAAAAAAATTGGATTCTTAATGCATTCGTTATCACTTGTTGAAGTTAACGTGTCGATTTAACGATGTTGTACATCGATAATAATAGTATGCAATAAATTATCTATATATTCGTAGCTGCGAAAGAAATATCGATGTCACTCTTCGACACGACATTTCCTATCGAAGCGTTTTATCGATTTACAATTAATATGCGTTGTACCCATCCATCTATAGTGGCCATTCATCAATAAGAATCACGACGAAATCAGTATTCGAAGAAAGAAATATCGATATTCCATCCAAACATTGCCGATATAGCACCAATGATAATTTAATATCGTATTATATATTATATCTTGGTAACATCAAATGTTCACGATTAATTAGTAAAAGTGTACTGATAATTTATTTACAAACTATAAGTTATTAGGTATCCCTAATATTTTTGATAGTATTTGTTAAATATAAGTGTTCAGGACACAAATGTTATAAAATTAAAATTTAAAAAAGGAAAAGATTTTTTTAACAATTTAGGTTGTTTTAGTAATTTAAGGCTACTTGACGTGAATAGTGTCCAAAAAATAGTATTTTTTCCACGTTTTGCCAGCATTGCAGTTAACTTCTTCAGAGGTTGAGAGGAGAATTTAGGGTCAAACAATTTTAATGTGTTTTTTTGGCTCATGAAAAAGTTAGCTGCAATGCCAGAGAAACGTCAGGAAAATTCTCCCTTTGGGCACAATTTACACTGGAAAACTTCAAATTGTAACGAAACTTAAAAACTACAGACCAAGATAATTTTGCATTCTGGACACGCTTCATGTATGATCTTCTTTTTTTTTAGACTTAAATATTTTTTAATATTAGCTTCGATATATAAGTCACTAAAGTATTTCGTGATTCTATCTTAAACATTAATTTTCTATGATTTTTAATTATAAAAGATTCGCACATACTTATATTTTACCGATTTTGTGATCTCAATTATTTCGGTTTCACGATTCAAAAGTTTAAAAAACTACCGATTTAGATCGAATTCCAAAGATGTGAAATAGATTTTTCACTGAGATAACGAAAATGCGTGAAAAACGAAAACGTAAGTCGATCACCGATTAATTAACCCCCAAGAAACTCTCTATCTTTTCAATCTCTCGTATCTTTTCAATCGTTGAAATACGATCGAATAAAAAGAGCGGAAAGTTTCACAAAGTTAGTCCAAGTCGAATTTATATCCCAGTGAAGAAGCTCTTACGTCGATTGTACGAAGTAGAAACTTCTATCGTTCGAATGTATGTTGCAGATTTTTGAATTTACGACACAGGAATTCACATTCATTCTTTTTCTTCCATAATACCGCGAATTATTCGATCAATGAAACGTTAGATGAACGATAGTTTCCATGAGGTCGTAGCAACGCTTCTGATGCACATTCCATGTACTTCGAGATTCGTATTTGTAACTTTTCAATTACTCCCTCTCCCTCTCTCTCTCTCATTCAAGTTTGGACTAGTAGGTAGAAACATAGTAGAGCGAATTTTTATCGCTACCTTGGGATCAATCATGCTACCTCTACGGATTTCTTTTGGAAGGTTGCTGAGCTCTCCGTGGTAAAGAAAATTCTTGAAAGAAAGATACCACGAAAGAAAAGTTTCTTTGAATTTTTATGAAGAGACTTCCCATGAAGTTTCCACAGAATTTTAAAATTCTGAAGTTGTTTCGACCAGTCCAAAAGATCGAAATTTTGTTTTTTCTTTCTTTTTTTTTCGTAACACGATTGTTTTAAAGTTTCAAAGTTAAATAAACAATATAGATTCAGTTAGGAATCTTTATTATTAAATATACCGTATCTTAATAAACCGTATGTTATTTCCAACGTATGACATTTTAACTTTTTCCACATGATATTATCTCACGTGGGAAGTAATGAAATTAACATTAAAAATTATACAATTGTCAGACGTTGACAAAATCTATCTTCTGGTTATATATCAAAGGAATCTTGCAATCGAAATGACATTATTCGCAACAAGTATCGTTTTAGAAAGAAACAAATTTTCTATCAAATAATTCTAATTTAAATAAATATTCGACTTATAACATTTTGCATACTTTTTTGCACCCTATACAGATTTTTATTCATTTAAATTTTATGCATAAATGCATGAACATCCTCAGCCCCTAAATAATAATAATAATATTCTTCATATAAGCAGCAACAAGTAAAGTAACGAACTAACGACTAAGTTACGTAAGAGGCTCTAACGTCAACTTAACAGGAGATTGAATATTAATAAAAAGTAACGAAGAGAGTTCAAGTGCCATTACAAAATCCTGTTAACGCGGGAAATATTTTTTCATCGTTAGGAAGGATTAAATATCTTCCGTGTGATATATCATCGTGAAACAGCCATGCATACACGGTTGGGCGAGTTTTAAAAAGGTTATTCATCCTTTTTTCGCGGAGCTTACTGTTTCGCGCCGTGTACGAATGGATGTATCCCGAATAAACCGACCAACGTCTACGAACAATGGATAAACGACGACAAGGATTAAAATCTCGCCGATGATTGGCTTAAATCAAATAAGAGATATTCGATTTGTACCAATTCGTGTTCGCCAGGATAAAATTCGATCCATTTGAAAATTCGATGAGGATAAATTTGGACGAGTGAGAAAAGTATTTCGTAATAATAGAACGTGATAATAAGAATCGAATTGCGCGTGGACGCTTAATACGCTGTCCGTAATAAATAACATTACAATTAATATCCACCGCGCGTTATATTCATTGACGCAAAGTGCAATATGCACGATTCCGCGTTGCATTATCTCGCTAATATTTGAATGGATGCTACAATATGTATCGTTACAAGTTGAATTTTAAACGACCGGTTAATTAAGCGTAATTAAGTAATTACTTTTGGATTTATTGAAATTTAAATTACTTCCGACACGAATATCGGGTAATAGGCGAAACTAATCTCTATATGGTACATTTTAACGGATAATTAATTCGTGTAACTCTCGAAGATTGTATCTGGGCGATTAATAGCAGTATCAAGTGGAAGATAGTACAATGTCAAAGCCCGGGGGATATAATGGAACGGAAAGTTTTCTACGCGTGTAGATCCGTCCGACGAGATCTAGCTGATGGGATAGGAGAAGGTTCGAACAAAGTGACGGAGGGATTCTCTGTTTATTGAGAGATAAAATCGGATTAAACGGATAGTTGTTAATATGAAAATTTAATACACTGCAAAGTAAATATATTTCGGGAAATTTCAAGGCTTACGCGTTGAACCCAAAGTTTGAATTACTTATCCCCCTTCACTGTTTATCAATTTGCAAATTGATTGGCTGAGTGTATATAAATTTTACGCATTTGTCCATGTCACGCTCGCCTCATTTTCATTTGATGAAAATGGAATTAATATGTAATAATTAATAAACAATTATATCGTAATTTGCTACAGTCGTTTATCTAACATTTATTCTTTTCTCGTTTCGATTGTTATTCATTATCAAACCGTAATGGACGATAAATCCATAACAATATCTACATTGTTATCGCAACAAAACGGCATACAATTTTAGATATAAATTGTATAAACAAATACGCAGAGACATCGTTGTTTAATTCCGAATCGATCGGATATCACGAGCTAAAGATGACAGATTAAAATTCGCATACGATTCCACGAATCGGCTGAAATCCACTCAAATCTTTAATCCACTTTGTCCGCAAATATTATATTTCCACCAGATTTTCCGACCGACAAATCACGACCATTCGATGACCGAAAATCTCTCTCGATATAAATTTAAAAAAAATAATATTAATAAATCAATTCAATCCTCGTTTCAATTTCTCGATTAAAAAATTAATCTCTCGAAATGGTAAACGATTGATTTCCAAAGATGGCTAAGGATTTTATAAACAATCGTTTATAAAATCTTAAACAACAACAAGAACAATCATAACAACAATAATGATTCCTATAAATTGCACTTTTTTCCTTTTCTCCTTTAACGAATTCCCAACTGGGTCAATTTTTACAATTTTATCTCGCGTTGATAACTCGACCACGTTTCAGCAACTACGTTCCTGAATATGGATGAGGGATGTTTATCGCGATGTAAACGCGTACAACGAAATTTTTCTGCTTATTCGTCAAGAGTTTTCGAGGGCAAACGTCGTCGAATAAATCTCGCGTGCCAAGAGGCAGAGACAACCCTACGGGGAGGTAAAGAATTTACAAAGCAACGCGAGGAATCCTGATTTCTCCGTTGGAATGGATTTCGCGTGTCGTGGAAAATTGCGCGGTTTGTCTTCGTCTCCTGCTTCTTTCCCCCATTTGCTAGCCAACGCATCCCAACCACAGTTGATCTTCATTGAACACCGAGAAGATAACTCTCTTTCTCCACCCCACTATCCGTATTTGCAGTCATCCTTGATCGTGGTTTATCCCCCCAAGCACAGCCTCTGCTGTTCCATCGCGAAATTTCCACCGATTTCGACTATTTTTCTCCACTTCCCATCGCGCAATCCTGTTTCCCAAGCTACTTTAACCGACTTATCCGAGTCAATATCGATAAAACTCGATATTCGAGAAGCAATATCGCTGGTCGCTCCTGGAAAAAGGAGTTTCCCCATACTGGATTTTTCAGTAGATAGATCGTTAAACTTTGAAACTGGAGAGACTTATGTGGAATGTGAACGATATTCGCGCTAAATTTTTTTTTTTTTTAGCTCGATTCGAGGGATACTCGTGAATTTTGATATTCGAATCACGATTCCCCCGTTGTTTGAAAAAACTTTCATTTGTCGAATGCCACGGACACGACGTTTCCGGTTAACTGGATGTTCATGATTCGGTTTGCATCCGCATTTGACCCGATTTTTCGTTGGAACGATTCCTTTGGAAGGAAGAAGTAAGCGTGGATTTACGAAACGAAGAGGGCGGATAGGGTGGAAATTGAAATTGAAAGAGGATTCGCGAATGTACGAATCGAACGCTCGGTTAATAAGAGAGAGGGAAGGATGAAACGATCCTCGCGAAAGAGAAAGAAGGAAAAATGGCGTCTTGGAAAGATGAATTATGGAAAGTGGACATTAAGATTCATGCTCTCTCGTGGAAAATTTAACTCGATCCGAAGCAATTAAAGCTTCGTCGTTAATCGAAACTTAGATAGCATCGAGAAAGATGAAATTGAAACACGTTTTTATGATTCCTATATGATGGAAATATTCCTTCCTGTATTGTTAACGGGGAGAAGAGTTATTATTGCATTGATATTAATATTTTTATTCAATTTTGAAAATATATTTTAAATATGTATAATGAAAAAGCAGGGGTAAATAAAATTATAATGTATTAAAAATTATTTTTAAAAGATCTCATAAACCTGAAATAACTTTTTCCAGATGACAGATTCTTTCAGTGACTTTACCAGATCCGTTGTTAACGCATAATCAAACTTGCAAATAAAATCGATTTACGACTAATACGAATAATATTTCTGGAAAGTGAGTGTAAAAATACGACGGAGTAGTGAATTTAATACTCGAACGGATAACAGTAGGAGACATCGCTATATTACCGCAAATGTCCAGGAAAATATCATGAATTCCGCTCGGCTACGTGTAATCATGGTGATCGCGAACAGACAACCCTAATTGCGCCTTGCGAAGCGACATATCGCAATGTCATTTTCAAAGTTTCACAGGTCGGCACCCTTAACGAGCAGCTGGCGCCGTATTTTTTCCCCCGCTGGTTGAGATATGATCTTTTTTCACGACACCGAAAGAGGCTCTTCCTGTAGAAAAACGATTCTCAATCTTTATTGCTTCGCCTATCCGAAAGAAAAATACTTTAGTTCTCTATAAAATAGAGAATACCATAATTTTCACTTCGATAGACTATTTCTGTTCTTTAATACTATACTTCCAATAAAAATCTATAAAATATGGAAAAATCGATGATGCTCCATCAAAGACTTCAATTTTTCTTGTTCTTCAACTTTGAAAAATGAATGCAAGATTGGAGTTTTCCAAGTGTCGAGATTTCCATTTACATACAAGTCCAGTACGAATATTTATCAGATTTTCAATACCTAAATTAAACGTGTTCAATCAATAGCGACATTGCCGAGCTATCAGATTTTATAGTAGCGTATCCTCGAATTTTGACCACGTATTGATTGTTAATCTAAGATTGAGAACCGCTGATGTAAAAGAGACCGATCTCTTAATGATATCTGAAATTTATGCGTCGTTGCTTGCCACTTATCGCGTCGCCTGCGTTATCGCGGCTTAACCTAAATACGCACTAACAAATGTCACGTACTCTCTCCCCCCCTATATGTTCTACGTGGAATACAGAATGCGCCATGTTGTTCGGTACAATTTCTTGTACAATTTGCACTCCGTGAAACAATTTGCCGGCAATCGGGCACGCAATTTGAAGATTTTGAGAGGAATGAAATGGAAAAATCTAGAGGAAATCGGGAAGGGAGAGAGAGAGAGAGAGAAGAGGGAAGATATGGCGGGGATTCTATTTATCTGGTTTTCTTTTCGTCTGATTTAATCAATGGTATTTGCGGATCGTGTCTTCGAAATCACGGGGCTTCGATTCTTGATGGAAGATTGAATCGAGGGATGAAATTGAGTTTCAAATAACGTGAACATGTGTTTACCCCTTTTGAATTTAATTCAATCTTATCCTCAAATATACAGAAATATTTTTACTTTCAACAGGATAGTGTGCGTAATTTAAATTATATATATGATTTCGACTTTAACAAAAGGATTAAATATTTACAAATATTTCAGGATATTTGGAAAATAATATTAATGGAAAATTCGGTAAAATCGGTAGAAAGAAATTTTACAAAAATTTGAAACAATATTTGTCTAAGATAGTGCGACAATATTAAGAGGATCCTCGTATTTAATATCGAGCTACTTCTTTGAAACTTTCAAAGATTATCCAGCGTCTACTATATATAAATCCTCTTCTCATCTTGATACACTTCTTAGTTTTTAGTTCTAGTTTAAATTAAACCATTCAAGCTAACTAACAACTATCTATCTTTCGACTATCGTTTAAGCTCCCATGCAAATGTACAAACACTTTTTGTCTATTAAGTCTTATAGTTGTAACTCTTTAGTTATAACGTTGCCAACAAGACAAAAGAAAACATCAATTTGCAACAATAATCCGTGTATTCCGCGTACTTGAAAAATGTATCATAAATCAACACAATCGCGCAACAGCCTGTTAGAAACTCTTCTCTCAAAGGTTGGAGAATTTCTGTCGTCTTTTTACATCTCGATTTCGTTTCTTCGAAACTGTCGATCGACTTGCACATCGCCTTTTGATACTCGAAGGAAGGAAACATTGAATGTTCTCTGAACTGAGAAGAAAGCTTCTCCTCGATGAGAGGAAACTGTATTTACCATTTCGTGACGCGGGATCTACATTCCTCGTGGAAAACATGTCCGTTTTCCTACTATTTGTCAGTGTCAAGAAGGGAACCTTAGGTTTAGATCGGTGTGTCGAGTTAAAGTTTATAAATCGAAGGATTCCGGGAGATATGATTCTCTGTAGAAGGGGAAAGAAAGGGGAAAATAGAAGCGTGGGTGGTTAAGATAAGCTTCGATAAATGATTGAACGTTCGAAAATGGAAACGTATTATCCTTCCTTTCGCGGAAATCTTTAATGAAATAGAAATCGCCGTTAGATCATGTAGCGATGAAAAAAGAATCGATGTTAAAAAATGTGGGTGATGAGTGTGAAAAAAATAAATATATTCGGAAGAACGAAAAGAAAAAGCGATACTGGTAAAAACGGGGAAAGGAAACATGAAATAACATTTTACAGTGTCGGTATGATGTATCCTCTATTGTTGGCAAAATGTGAAGCGAAATTGCGAGAAGATAGAGTGATTTCTTCACGGTGTTAAACTTGTGGGAGGGTCTAAATATACAAGGAAATAACAGAGGCAAATACAAAAAGCGATTCATCTACTTGACAGGAGAATGAGCACATTTATCAATCTCGATCCTCTCGAACACTCGTGCCACTCGTTCAAAAAAAAGCGTTCTTAGAAGGAGGAGTTCATCACCGACGTCATTAGCATGGAACGAGAATGCTCCAGCAACGTCCCGAAATTGGAGCGATGGCTTTCTATCTCATTAGAATACTTTCAGGAGTACGCGAGAAAAAGATCATCCTCGGGCGACTCATCCCAGATATCGAGCTATAAATTTTCAGCTGGTCTAGCCGTAAAAACGCAACGATTACCAATAAACGCAACGATGTTTCATCCGAAAAAGCCTCGTAACTCATCTCTGAATCGTTCTCAGTCGAACGATCATCCCTTTCCAGAGCGGGCAGAAGGAAGAAGAAGAAGAAGAAAAAGAAGTAACTGGCTCGTGTCGTTGAGAACCAACGAGGACAATGAATGTCTACGATGTCACCAAAACATGACCAAAAGTGGAGTAATGCCCTGAACGTCCCAGTTGGATCGAGTCTCGGTCGAGGGTAATATTACAGTAAATTTCTTGCGTGTCAAGATTCCAACGAAGGGTGGCTACATGGAGGCAGAGAGAGAGAGAGGAGGAAAGCAGAGCAAGTGTTTCACTGCTCCCATTATCGGGTAAAGTATACATATGTGTAACCAACCCCCCACTGACATTTGGTCGTACATGGTCGTACATGAACGCGTATTGAAACCCCGACGGAAAATTGTGCAAGGATTGACGGTGACCGTACATTTATAAAGGTGTGGCTTTCAGAAACGTGATACCCTTTGATATTTATATGCCTGGTGCTGGGGCAAAGAGAGTAAAAATGTGTAAGGAGTGATTCCGAAACAAATGGAAAAGTTGCAAAAATATCGATCGAACCTTTGCTTTAATGATCGAACATTTTTCGAATACGAAAAAATATAGGAAACAATTGAAATTTCGATTCAAATTTGTTTAAAATAACAACTTATCAATTTTACGTTAAATAATAAATAAGTATATATGAATAAATATTAATATACACGAATTAATTATAATAATAATGTCAAGAGTATTTGTTCTTCAGAATCGTTTCAATCATTCCATCCATTTCGTTCGAACACCCTGTATAAACGTACACGTGTACGCAATTCCAGATCGCGGAGAGCAAGCCCCCAGGAAAGGACATTTTACGAAGGGTCTATAATAAAGCCCGAACCCTTGCTCATCGAGACGAGAAACGATAAACTTTTCTCGACGGATCCTGGAAGATGGTGACCAAAATACGTCGACCCGTAATCAACAGCCCCATTTCCCTTAAAGAAGAAATACCCCCATTAATATCCCCGCGGTTGTCCGCTACATTAAGGTCAACGAAAGGCAGCGTGTCGCTGGTTTTCGGAAGCCGGCCAACTATCTCGTTGGCAACCAATACTCGTAACTCACGCTCGATCGTAATTCCTCTCTTGAAGCTTTCGCCCCCGTCTACACAGTGTTTCAAAATACAAGAATAGAATCAAATTTTATTCGAATGTATAAAAATTATTAAGCAATTCGATTGTTTAATAAGTTTTATAAGTTTGGATAAGTTGAAACGGAGATAGAACAATATTGCTCTATTTCCTCTGAATATATTCCGCACGCCATAAACTTCCTTCCTTTGTTTCAATCTCCAGATTCTTGTCCTTCTACCTATTTTTTCTGCACACTATATATCTTTCAGACGAAAACGTCGCGTGTATACGATTACGAAAAGTTGGGTGAAAGTTGGCGCGTAATTTCACGAACAAATACACGCCGCGATGCGACGCAGGAGAAAGAGGGTGTGCGTACGAGCTAGAATATAGTATTGGACGATAATCAGGGTGCTCTGTGTGAGGATGTATGTATAGAGTGGACATAGAATGAATACACGAGCAAAGTGGAGCAACGACCGTAGGAAGTCAGACGGAACTGGCCGGCTCCATGCTGTCGGGTTTCGTCGTATTGCACCGATCCAGTTCAGACGTCGGCGACGAGCAAGAGGGTGCGCGAGAATGCTTTCTCCCTTCCAGTTTTTTTTTTCTTCCTAGATTCTGGCGTCCTGTCGAGTCAGAAATTCCAAATACTCGCATACCTACTCTTTCTTTCACTCTTTCTCCATCTTTTCTCTCACTCTCATTGATCTCGTTTCCCTCGAAGACACGTTACCGATACAGGAAGACGTCACAGTAGGAATCGTTCCTCCACGCGTTACTTTCAGAAAATAAACCGGCTAACTCAGCGAGAGGAAAATATCGTTCGGCTGAAATGCGGATATCTTGTTATTCCTCGACCCCACGTGGTTCGACTTGTAATTTCGCCGTCCCTCCTCCATTCTCTCTTTCTCTTTCTCTATGTTTTCATTGTAATTAATTAAACTTCTCGTCCGTTAGCGCGCCCATCGTTAGGAATATTTGCTCCAAGAGGTGGAATCTGTTGTTGGTTAGTAATTTATGGACTTTGCGCCGTTCATTAGATTTAAAATGACATTTAGAATTTGAAAGTCGTACACAGGTTTTAATTAATATATCTGGCCTGTCCTTTTCTGAATAGAATAAGTAGGTTCAAGAGTAGTTTGGTTCGGTATTAGTGTTAAATTACGAGTTATTCGAAAGTTTGCAGGTTTGCAAGGGATTGTTCCGTGCAAGTTTCGAATACAATAAATTAAAATTTTCCAAGTCTCGAAAATCTCGAAAATATCTTTGCTAAACATTGATCTTATTTGTGTACAGGTCTTCGCATAAATGGAGATGAAGATTGAAATGAAATAACATTGTAAATTGAAAATAGAACTAGGTTGGAAAAATAAATTTGAAAAATTCATCGAATATTATCTTAATATAATGGATGTTATAATGCTGAAAGAGATAGAGTTGATTGATAAAAATATTAAAAAACGTTTATGGTGATACTTGATGAGATTGTCGCAATTATTTTTATAAAAAATTTCCAGAATTTATTCAGTTTTAATATACTACATGGGTGAGTAATAAATGGAAATGATTCAAAGTCCGTAACGAATACTGATAAAATATTAAAGATTCATCGTGTTCATGCATATTAAACATTTCATATTGTTTTTATTATTTTCCATGATCCAAACTTTTAATATTTCCCCACTTGATTCATTTCTTCTCTCAGAATAACATATTACATTCATTCTATCTTATAAAAAAATTCTTTTTCGTTTTCTTTTCTTTTTTTATAAAATAATAGAAATGATTCAGTTTAAATAATTTGAAAAATTTCGTGTTCACTTAATTCTGTTCATCCTTTTTCGTGCCATTATTTCGAGAACATAGAAACTGTACAATAAGATTTCGTACAATTAATCAATCTTGAACGAGCGTAGAGAAAAAGTTGAGAGAAATCGTGAAAAACGATCGATCACAGGGAAGAAAGGATCTCGTGTAAACTCAAGAGAGAGAAAGAGAGAGAAATTGTCGCGAACTTGTTGCCTCGAACTGTGCTATACATGCTAAATTCACGAGGCCAAGGTTCATAAAGATATTTTCTAGCTAAAGCTCCGGCCATTTATACCGTGTTTACGTGTGTTTGCCGCTAGTAAACACCTTTATGACGGCAAAAATGGCTCGGGATTTTGAGACGGTATTGCGGCCAGGCCTTTTCACATTGCATAAAAATTTCCATCGAAGCGTGAGCACACCTTAAACAAGGGATTGTACGAGCGGCTGTCTACCCTTTATGCTTCCTATCGCGATCGTTCCAAGATGAAACGACGTTCGATTTACGATTAACGTTTTCAACATCGGTTGCATAATAAAATATCACGACGGTAAAATCATTTTAAATCGAGCAATAAATGGGAGTTCGGGGAAATAACTGTTACGCGAGAAACAGATCTCGCGCAGTTTTAAACGGTTGAGAATGCTTACTCTTATACGAATTCTTTATGAATATGCATGTGCAATTTCCTTAATTGAAAAGTCACTCGCTCGAGGATAGAAGAAGCAGTGCCGGTTAATGAAGACTATTTTTATTTCTTGAAGAAAAGTCGAGATAATGAGGCTGGCCTTTTCTTCTTAAAATCTTAAATTATCAGAAATTTTCTTAAAACCCTTTGTCTCCGTTACGAGAATGTTAAGAGATCGTAATTAGAGTCATCGTTCTCTGCGAAGAAGAGGAAGAAGAAGAAAGTCTGGTTCCGACATATTCGTTTATTGCACAGAAAGGAAAGGAACTAACTCAAGGATATGTCAAAACAAAAATCATTGGATTGTCGAATTTTATATTTTTTTCGTCCGTACAACTATCCTTGTCGCTCGGGCAAAGTTAATTCGACGATAATACAAAATAGAAAATATATTATCGCGAAAATTTCTACGAAAATCCAATTCCAAATCCACAATTTTATTTTTTCTCCTCTTCTCCTTTAATTATCCTTATCCGTTCGATCGAGGTTAACCTTTCGAAAGGAGAAAAAGTTTAAAAAGGTCTGAAAGTTTAGTTCACTCGGGGAAATACTTGCCACGAACGTGTACCAAATGAAAAATAAATCGGCCCCAGGAATTAACCTTTACGATTCTTACGATCCCTGAAGCGAAATCGAAATTACTTGCACGGTTCAACATCCGAAAGCCCTCGTGACCCACCGTAAATCACACGCAGGGGGAGAAGAAGAAGAAGAAGAAGAAGAAGAAGAAAAAGAAAAAAAAGAAAAAGTAGAATAGAATCCTCGAGAAGAATCGAGGCGAAAGGTTTCAACTGGAACCTCCGTCCGAGATTCTGCCACCTTTGAAATAACTCAACATTCGACTGTTCTCGAAATACAGTCCAACGAGCATCTTTTCCAAATCTATCCGTATACGAAATATTATTTATAAATTCGAGGAAACGAAATATTTAAAAGAGACTTGTATTCAAATGGAGAGAAATATTTGAATGATTAATGAATTTCTTAAAAATCAAATGAAAATTTGATTTAAAGCGAAATTTGTCTAAATTCCTGTAATCCAACGAGACACGTATTCCTTCTACTATTCCTAAATATTAAATTTTGGATTTAAACTTCGAGAAAACTAAACTTGGAAATTAATTGAATCGTTATGTCGAAGGATGCAGAAATATTTTTATAACTGCAGGAATAGTACGTTTTCGAGTTATTAAAAAAAGAGAAAGAGAGAGAGAGAGAAAAAAGGGAAAGGAATTAATTTGGAATAAAATTCATTCTCTAACGAGGGTCGAGCTTTCCTACCGATACACATGTAGATCAAGCGGTTATCCCTGTCGGAGGTTGGATTCAACGTTAAACCGACGCGACACCCTTTATCGGAAAACAGTCAAGTGACTTTTTCAGCGAGCCGTTAACGCTGGCATTAACGCAGTCATTGAATTTAATTAATGTCACACCGTGGACGCGTCGAGCCACGACGCACGGTTCAAGGGTTGCACGTCAATTTCCTTCACCGAAACTATATCTATTCTATTCTTTTTCCATTCTTTACCCCCATTCGCTTTCCTTTCGTCGATTCGAATCTCGTTTGCGACAATCTCGTATCGACGAATACATATGGGGAGGCCCAATTCAAACCATCCACTTTCGACAAATATAATATATATATATATTTGTATCGTTGAAAAAACAATCGAGAGCTTCGAAGCTTTAGATAAAAGGGGAGAGCATATTGGCAATAAATCTTTAGGAGGACTTTATCACGCGGCACAATAAAGTCTCAATAACACCTAACGCACTTATCCGCGTTACTTTTTTCTCTTTCTCTCCTCCCTCTCTCCTCCAGAATAATCTCGAATATCGATCCGAAATGTATCACCCGGTTCCGGCATAATCTTCATCCTCTCGAACGATACGACGATTCACACGTTATCAATCTCCGATCCAATGACGAGGCTGGATGCGATGGATTAATCGACTACGGAAACCATGTACTGAACATGCTCTTTCACCTCTCATCCAACGAAGAAAACGGAAGTGTAACGAGAATTCCCTTTAGAATCTACTTAGCCGAGGATTATTCCTGGAAATCCTCCTAGGGGGATCTCGAGATGCGTTCGATTACTCCGTACAAAGGATATATTTTTTTCCAGGGTTCGATCATCTTGGGGAAGGATGTTTTGTTTCGTGGATGGGATTTACGTTCTCGCGTTTGAAATCGAGAGGGATGCGATTGATTCGTTCGTGAACGACGTTTTAATCTGTGGGAGATTACGTTTCGGCGAGGAAGGTCGAAGGTTGGAAATAGCCCGGCGTCGTCTACGATGCACGTTCCGTTTCTAATAATAAACCCGATTCCCGGTTATTGGGAATGCTCGGAAAGAAGCGTAATTGCCAAGTCTCCCAGGAGAGGGATATCGCTTCCCCACGGTTAATTACAAATATCGGGACGCATATATTAGTACGCTCGTGCCACGTCCCCTAATTACTGCCATTTATATCGCGTGACAACCGTATCGAAATACGAATCGTATCAGGGAAGGGAATCGGGCAAATAGATTTTGACGGGGCTGATTAACCGAGGCGGAGACGCGGAACGGCATCGATATCGAGCTATATGCAATATAATTCGAAAACGCGTCGGTGGAGATAAATTCTCGAGGAACCAGATTAAAAGTTGTACCGGCCGATCGATGGTTTACGAGCGTAATATCGAGGGGGAAGGGAATTGTTGATCGATACTCGTGAGTCGATAACTCGATGCTGCTTGGAAGCTTTATGGGCGTAATAAGGGGGCCAAGATTAAAACGCAGCCCGGCCACTGTCCCGGGATCGACCCCCCGAGCAATTTTATTTTACCACTTTCGAAATGGACGATATAAAAATATTGCGAGCAAGTTCGAATTCTGTCGTGAATGATATTTCGAAAGTTATTAAAGCAATTTCTTTTTCGTTCGAACTGCCTCGATCGTTCGAATTTTTTAATAAATAGTTTGATTAAAGGAAGCGATGTTTCCAGGTTATTAATTCTCAATTGTCCAAAATTATCGCGTTTGAATTATGTTTTTTAGATGCATTCCGTACCATTTTTCGAGTCAACAAAATATATTGGCTTTGATAAAAGAAAACGATATTTCCAAGACATTAATTCTGAAAAAATATCGTCGAGAAATATCCAAAATTTTTATCGAAAAGTTTCGATTGCGTGATTAAATGTATTTCATCGTCAAAAAGGAAATGGAAACCTCTTCGAGTTACTGCGTTGTTAGAAAGGAGATATTAACACGAACTTTAACTTGAATTGTCTTAGCTATAAGTGTCTTAGCGTTGGATGTAATATAATGGCTGGAGGCGAGCTTCCTACGCAGTATTCGCAGACAATGCGCGCACTGATCTTAAAGCGTACCCTGTAAAATTGCTCAAAATCGTGTCTGTTTTTCTTCTTTTTTTTTTTCTTTAGACAGTGAAAAATTCCATCAAATTTTTCAACGAAACGGTAAACGGTTTATCGTTGCTCGATACGACGTTGCACGTTTAGATGCTTTCTCTCGTGATGAAAACTACTACGCGAGTAAAAGTATCTCCCCTTGTTCGTGAAAATTAAATTTTCCTCCTTTAATACGCGATCTTACGTAAATAGTACGGGCAGGGTTGTAGCACGTACGTTGCATCGAACTCGAAAAGTACAATCAAAACAAGTGATATCAAGTTTTCACACGGTTGCCAGGAAATTATCGGTGGACGTCTATCGATTTACCAGGTCTTGTTTCCTAGCAAATACGTATACGAGGAGCACGTCGTGGAACACGCGTATCGTTTATCTCGATGGGAAATTGTGTTACGCGGCTGCGAACGTTCGTAAGGGTGGGTTCCACGTGTTTATCCACGGGGAATTGGGAAACCGGACGAATCGAGATTAGAAAACGACGGGAGAAACAAAAGTCGTGCAATATAAATAGAAGGTCGAAAATTATTCGAAAATTATGAAATTATGATCAAATTATGAACAAAGGATAAGTATTTATTTAAATTATAATGTTTATCGACAATGTTTAAACGCTGATATTTTGAAAATGGATTAATTTATTTGTTGTATCGTGTTAATTTATTCCTCTCGTGTTATATTTAAAAATGAATTTTTAATCATCGATAAAAATTTGATTTTTCTTGATTATCCGAAAAAATCTGAATATTGGTTATTCGAACGACAAGTTATGGAAATAGCAAGGGATTTTTATATTGATTTATTAAGATTTGTACAAATGGAATTCTACTGTAGGAAAAACCTGGAAAATCGGACAAATGCTTGACTTTTGGATTTGAGCGAAGCGTGGATTAGTTATCAAAACTTAAATAAGAATAATCTCGCTTTTGTATAATTGTGATTCATTCCTCCATAAACTTTGCGGCTCGCTCTTTGTTTTACGAAAAAAAGAAAGACGAAAAATAGGAAAAATATTATCAGATTAACGTATGTACTAATATCTTTCAAAAAATAATTGGAAGATAAAAACTTGGGCAATTGCAACTGAATCTTCATTAATTCCATCCGTCCCAATATTTTTACATCAATTCTCGCGATTCGTTGAAAATATGAAAATATGAATGTTCGCTACTTCGAACAACAAACTTCCACCAAGAATTTCAAATTGCTGATTACTTGGTTGCTCAGAGGGCAGATATTTAATCCAAGAAAAATCGGGACAGAAGGGAAGAAAGGCTTGCTAGAGAAACTTTACGTTAAAGTTACATTGGAATGAGAAAATTAGAAGCAACAGGAAATTAAGATGACCGTCACTTGAATAATTTTCATCGGGAAGTGCGAACGAATATTACGTATAAGATATTAATTATAAAACGAACTGTTGTATCGTCTAATCACGATGATTAAAACTTTCCCAAGGAAAACAGCATTATTAAAATATTCTTCCTTAAAATAAAATACGGAAGACAAACTTTACGTACATTTTTCGTTCAAAACGTTCATGGATCTTACAATCGAGGGATACGACATTCGAAAAATTTACGTAAAACATTGGATCGAATCTTTACCCACCACGAAAACCATAAATATTTCCTCTAAATCCCATTTCCTCAAGCAACCATTTCTCATCAAATCACCGATACTCCCTCCTTCGATCCAATCCACAAAATCCCGATTTCCCGTTGAAATTAGATTCGCGGGTATCGAAAGAAGCGAGGCACGTATCCACCGAATGGATTCACATCGTGTATCGACAATCTCGATTGTCGTGGCGCGATTAAACTACCGATCGATACGATATTTGACACGTGTGACTCGTTCCACTTTATCAGGAGAAACGTGAACATCTATCCGCCTATCCACGTAGGTGGATCAATCGGTTCCATTGGCCGACCGCGCCAACTGTTCCAAACTTTTTAACGATATGCGCGTACACACGCTCGAGACGTGCCAATCTCGTCCCCAAAGTTAATTGTCCCCGACCACGGCTGCGAATTACGCAAACTAATTTCGAAAGTCACGGGACGAAAGATAAGGGAGAATTAAATTCGACGCTCGCTTTATAACGTAATAACAAACGTTTTAAGAAGGTTTTTTGGAACAGGAGGAGCATCTCTGAATAGAAGCGTGATTAAAAAAGATGGGGGAAATAATGGACGCGCGTTATTCCTTTGTAAGTTTATCCGATTCGCGCCAACGGATTTCGCGATTAATTTTCGTGATTTTTTTTTTTTAACGATACGATGGATACGATGGATATCCCCTTTGACGATTTAATATCGATCCAGCGCGCGATATGTTGTTTGCAATTTCTTCTTGCCGTAAGAAAATATTTATATCGGTAAATGAGATGCGGTCACGAAAGCAAATTAAATTTAATGTGAAAGATCCGTTTTACGTAAAATGATGGTCAATTTGTTTAAGTACCTGTTGAACGAGTATCCATTCGAATATATAATATATTCGCGAAATGATTAAATCTATTTAATCAAGACTCGATGGTGAAAAGTATCGTAAAACCATTCCAAGAAGTGATTTAGATTCGTCCTTAGCTTCGAGCAAATACTTGAAAGATTATCCACTAGCTATTTGAAATACAAGATCCTATCGCTGTAACGAATACGGACTTCCTATAGAGTTATCTCTTCCTTCGCTAATCTAAGTATTTCTTTTTCTACGTCTATTTTATAGGAAAATCCCTGCACAAATGATGAAAGGCCGGCATCAATTTCGGCGTCGTTTCAGTCTACAACCATCGTCGCTGAAGGAGGGCCAGGAAGATGGTACGACGAAAAACGTTAGGTAAGAAGATTTATATATCTTCCAACTCCTTCCCCAAATCTGTCTTATTCGCGCTCGAAAATCCTTCACCTCCTCCGATAAGAAAAAAAGAATCCTCCTTCCTTTCGTCCCCGAGGTATCTTTACTCCTACCCTTTTCTCTCTTGTTTCAAAAAAAAAAAGAAGAACGAGAGTCACGAGAATCTTTTCACAAAAATGCAAACTGATTTCAATCTTTGTGAAATGCTAGTTCGAGACAAACAACAATAAAAAAAAAGAATTGAAAACGCGGATAAGAAAAGAAATTTCCAAGGTAAAGCGCGTATTCCATCGTTCGAGAAACAGTTCTGGAAAGATTCTTTCGCAATATTTCGCTCCCTCTCCACCCTTTCTCTCCATTCTTCTTTCTCCCCCTCTTCGATCCCCTGACCTCCCCTCTTGACTCCACTCTTAGGCCAGAGCTTTAATTTTGCGGCCAGTTCTTGGCAAAAAGAGAAGCTCGCGCCCTCCTCTCCTTTGTGCACGGCCAAGTAATAACCGCGTCTCGCTCTCCTCCTCCACGTAATAAGCGTGGATGATTACGAAGATACTTAGGGAACAGTTGTTATCTGGTGCATGCAAAAGCGGCGGTGCGCGCCCATCATCGTCGCCGCAATTTCCACCGCGATGCTGGCCGACTATATATAGTATATTCTGGGAGAGGGGGGAGTAAATGGCTCAGAAATTCAGAGCTCGCGTGTACAAAACAACGTATTCGATAACTCGTGGTGAAAGGGGATCTTTAACGTTCGTTAGCGCTATTCTCCTCCCTGGAACGTTGTCCCCTTAAATATGAGACGCGGTTTCCTGTCTTATTAACACCCTCGCGCTCAGGTGTACCGTTACCTCGCGCCAAAGAAAAATGGCCGTGAGAAGAGGACCAAGTTTCATTTAACTCTCGCTCTGGTATGATTCCTATTTCAATTCAATCCGTTAATTAGATCGTTATTAGAAACGCGTCTCATATCGAATAAAGTCTCTCTCATAAATCTTTCTTCTTGAATTGCTCAAGTATAATCGAATAACCGGTTTAAATATAAGAAGGATATTCTTATGGTATTCTTCGATTTTCCTTTTTGACTATTCCGGAAGTTTTATAAATAAATTTCAGGAACGAGAGGCTGTCGGAGTCGGACAGCGGTGGCGGGAAACACGCGGAAAGCTCGATACGGCACAAGATCGTTGTGATGGGGGCGGCGAAAGTGGGGAAGTCGGCGATAATCAATCAGTTCCTCTACAACACGTTCACCCCCAAGTACAAGAGGACGGTGGAGGAGATGCATCACGGGGATTTCAACGTTTCCGGTATACAATTGACCCTCGACATCCTGGATACATCCGGCTCGTACGAGTTCCCCGCGATGAGAGATCTGTCCATCAAGTCGGCGGACGCGTTTATCCTCGTGTACGACGTCCACGACGCCAACACGTTCCTCGAGGTGAAGACGCTGAGGGCGCAAATTCTTAACACGAAGGGGGCGGTGCCGATCGTCGTCGTCGGGAATAAAGTCGACTTGATCGACACCGAGAAACAGGTAACATTGCCTGCCACGCGGACTATCTTCTCTATCTAAAACATTATTGCTATTCCGAACAACTGTTTCCAGAGGATTAAAAACCCGTTTCTCTTTCGTATCTTATAATTATATAAATGGATTTTTATATAATTTTATTTTTTAATTTATAAATTGAAATTAATTAATTTTATATTGAAAATATAATGTTTTATTTAAATTATATAAATTGGAGAAATATAGATTTATTTTAAATCTTTTTATAAAGTTAGAAGCTTTATTTTTGATATTTCAATTTTAAATTAAAATAAATTAGATAATTAGCTAAATTATTATTATTCATTTAATTTAATTTATGATTTTATATATTAGTATAGAATTTTATACTTGTGAATTTTTATTTTTTAAAATTATTAGTTATTAAATATTTATATATATATATTATATATATATATATTTATATATATAAATAAAATCGTGATTGTATAAAAGTGTAAAAGTCTAATTAATTATTAATTATCTATCGATGAATTTAAATTAAAAGTTGGACACTTTATTAGAAATTATTATAGCTGTAAAAATACAAAGATACGAAAAGGTCTACCTTTTTAATGAATAATTAGTTACATATATATAAAATATATAATTCGATTTGAAGGATTAATCGGGAACAATTTCTCTTCCCCGCTACAATTCTAATCGAAGGTGCATTTCCAGGTGGATACGGACAGCACGAGAGAGTTGGTGACGATGAAATGGGAGAACGGTTTCGTGGAGGTGTCAGCGAAAGAGAACTTGAACATTTCACAGGTGTTCAAGGAGCTTTTGATCCAGGCCAAGCTGAAGTACAATCTAAGCCCGGCATTGAGACGTCGCCGCAGGCAATCATTGCCACCGCCCCAGCATTTGAATTCCCGCAGCAGCAGCGCTCACGTACCGTCCCCGGCGCAGCTGCAGCATCTGCAGCAGATCCGTGAACGTTCCGAGTCGAAGAGGAATTCCTGCATACTGTCGTAAACGAAAATCCAAAGGCATTGACGACCGTTTCTCACCTGATTCGAGAGGAGGAAGGGACGATGGAGGCCGATTCTCTCCGACCGTTCGAAACGCTCCCATCGAACACGAACGATGATAGGATAGGAACAGGATTTCTTTTCTATTCGAAAGAGAACTTTCGTCCCGTGCAGGCCTCTCATTCGATTTTTAAGAAATTTATTAGATTAATATACGATCTTGAATCGAGAGTCTAGCTGGTTTTTCCCGATTGAAGAAAAGAAAAAATTATTTCGATGTTTATCGTTCGAAAATTCGATGTGAATAGCGAGTGAATCTACGTACTTGATGTTAAGTAAAAAATTTTTTCGTCGAAAAATTGAGAATTTCTCGTTCCTAGGTAGAAGAGGAAATGACGAACACGATGGAGAGACGCGCTTTATCGCGACTTTAATAAGGATAATACAGAAGATGATTATTCCTCGTGACGACCCAGTCGTTCGTTTTAATTAAGAAATCATCCTTGCTCCCCCTTTCTCGATGCAAAACATCACACCTATTTACCGATTTCATTCAAGTTGCGGATCGACGAGAGGTATCGAGCTGAAAACAAACGACCCTCTACCGCCGATCGAAATATGCTTGAACATAATTATTCCGAATTATTCCGAAGGGATTCCCATCTTTGCAGATATATCAACAAGTATCTTACAAAGGTATCCTATTTCAGGGTTGTTCCCCACTGCCCACTCACTCACTATCTTATTATCCATTTACGAATCCATTGACGGCCAAAGAACGTTTTATAAAACAGTTTTATTGGCTACATTCCATTGAATTTACATCGAGCAATTGTCTATGCTGTTCTTTATATCCCCTCGTGTTATATATATATATATATATATAATTTATTTATTATATTTATTTATTATATATATATATATATATATGATTTATTTCAAAGCAATTGGTTCGATTTATTATAAAATTTATTGTAAAATAAAAAGGGCACGCGAAGAGGGACATGTTACATCCCGTCGTCCATCTCTAAAAAAATGGAAAATGGCAAAAGTATCATTTACCGCGAAAATATCGAGTTATTTGTCAATTAAGGTGAAACGATGAACGTGAATTCACGCATTGTACGCCGATTGCCTTTGCTCCGAATCTGAGTTAACCGCGTTAACGATAAAAAAGAAAAAGGTGAGGTGAAAAATGAAACGTACAAAAAGTTTTATTCGATCGCATATAGCTTTTGAGGTTGAGTTGTGTTGTCATTGTAATTGACGCGGTGGATAAAAACGGGAATCGTAGAATGTCGACGAGTTTCTGTTTTTTCGTCATTTGATTGAGATAAACGTGAGAGATATACATAAACGTTGTGTCTATAAATTTTAATGAAAATATCGTGCAACGATCGTTGATCGATTTTGTAATATTGTAGATGGAAAGATTTATCGATTTCACGTTTAAATAATATATCGCATGATATAGTATAATTTATCGTTTGGGAAGAAATGTCACGTTTTTTCGAATATATTATTCAGATTAAAAAAAAAAAATCTATAATATACACGTTAGTGTTATTTAATGGTAGAAATTCTATGTAAATAAAAGAGCCTTGCGATGTGGATATCTCGTTGAATCGAAAACCCACATTGGGTATAATTTTACATAAAGTACTTACATATACGATTAAGCAGCAGCCATGTAATTTAACGCGTTTCAACGCGATCAAAATGAAAAATGTCGCGCATCACGATAACGGGATAAAATTATTATTTCAATGTAAAAAGAAAAAAAAGAAAAGAAAAAAAAAAAAGAAAAAAAACTCGCAATCTCGAGAATCAAATCAATACGTTTCTCGATCGTTCCAAATTCTCTAATTATTGGACGAACTTTTCGCTGAGATCGTGCGTTTACCCGATCTGTGCAATTATTTCCTGTTACTTGGATTAATAATGTTGTAATGTTGTAATAAGACGAATCGGTTTCAAACGTGCGAACAATCCAACAACAAGTTACGAAGATCTATTAATATCATAAGATAAGAACAACAATGGATCTACGTCATACGGAGTTTCGGAGGCAGGTGGTATTTGACACGATTGCAATTATTTTTAGAATAGATCCGGAGGAAATATGTGGTGACAAATTATTAAGTAGTCTAAGCCTTTGACTTTATATCATTGCGTTACCAGAAATTAAATAAAAGATGAGTGTCATATTCAATTTCCTCTTCTGAAAATTTTCTTTCGATTTATTCCCGATCTTTGAAATTTTCTTGTAAGATAAAATATTAAAAAACTTTTCGTATTATTGCATTAAATTATGATTAAGATATAGTATATATAATATCCTGTATAGTAAGATTCTGTAGATAAATAAAAAAACTAATTGAAATATATAAATTCGCGAATATACAACGTATAAACGCGTAGAATTATATATAATTTTTAATAAAAATAAACTTTGATTCGATTTATATTGGATAAAGAATGTAATGAAATTAATTAGATATTGGAACCATCTTTTAAATTTTGAGGAACAAGTGTAGACAAAGAGAGCAACTAATGGAAAAGGACAGAAATAGTGTAAAAATATTAATGCTGGCGCCATCTGTAGTATGCACACGAAACTAATATAGATAAAGAGAACAAATAATAGAAAAGGATGAAAATAGGGTAAGAATTGACTGTCAGCACCATCTCTCGAGTGCCAAGAAAATTTTTTTTCAGAGCAAAGAGAATTCAGAATTGAGATTCAGCGCCATCTCTCGAGTATTTATAGAACAATTTTCCTTGAATAAAAATTTTTTAACCGAGAGATGGCGCTAAATGTCAGTTTTTAACCTATTTCTATCTCTATCCTTCTTCTATTATTTGCTCTCTTTGTTTAAATTTGTGTTTCATTTGCGGCACTCTAGAGATGGCGCTGATATCAGAATTTTTATTCTATCTCTGTCTTTCTCCCACTATTTGCTCTCCTTGTCTATACTTATACTTTGTAGACATCGTAGAGATGGCGCTCGTGAATTTTTATTCTATCTCTTATTATTATTAAAAAAGAAATATGAATTATGAATGAATGGATTTTTTCTCATGTATTCAAATTTAATTATATAATTATTAATAAATTTGATATTAACTAGCATAAAATATTGTTCTTCTTTCGAAAAGAATAATAATTTCTGAATGTACATTAACCTAAAAAACGCTTATTTTCGTATGAGTCTTGGTACGTTTCGATAAAACTCGGTAAACGATTGTCTAGATATCAGTGAAACGTTAAAAGAAAATATGTTTCAGCCGAATTTCCGCGTTAAACTCGATTTATGTAAATTTTACAATGATGCGCGTCGTTTTTCTTGGATTTTTATCGACAGTACAAATATGTTTCAAATTAATCATTTAAAACAGCATATTACGGAATTGTTGAATATCAAAGAACCGTTTCATTTATTATTAAATGAAAACGAATATTTACCACCCAGCGAGAATATACGCATTTTGAAAGAAAATGAAACAATTCTGTGAGAATTTTTAAAAAATATATATATATATATATATATAAAAATCTATCGCATTATTTATACAAAACTGTTGCAGGGTTTCTCCTGGATCTGGATTAAATAGCCATTTTGATTTATCTATAAATAATCACTTCGATTCATTTACAATTTCACCAAGTGAGAAAAATATACCAGAGTTAGAGAATAGTTTTAAGAGACCAAATGAAACTAGAAATTCATGTCAAAAGGAATTGAAAATATCAAGTATCATGAATAGATCTCAAAATGGTAAGAACATATAATGAAATAATTAATATAGTCAAATTAAAATCTCTTGATATAAATTTTATAGAAGAATTTGATATATCTACAAATCTCTTCACATGCCCAAAAAGAAAACGTGTAAGACATAAAAAAAAGAAAACAACAGCTGAAGAAACAGTGATACAAAAAAAAGAAAATGAGTTAAACAAACCTAAGATTATTAATTCTTATGATATTCCTTTTGGCAAACATATTCGTTTTGATGATTTAGAAGATAATGATTTAGAAGATAATAATGAGGAAAGAAAACCTAAATGTCAACAAATAATGAATGGAACTAATACAACTCATGTATCACCTACTCATGAATTAGCTAATTTATTATCATTAAGTAATAATTCTACTCCTGTTACTTTTACAAATATTAAAGTAAAAGGAATACAGGATTCATGTGAAAAAATACAATCTCATGAAAATAAAAGCATAGTTTCAACTAATAATATTAATTTAGAAAAGTTATTAAATACAGATTTCAAAACATATCCAATTATGATAGAAAAACCACAACTTAAGGATATCATTGCATTTAAGGTAATTTAAAATATTAACATTTATTATAATACGTATATATATATAATTAATTATTTTTTAGATGCTCAAAATTGGATCAGACTATACACCACAAATATCAGACTTTATTGTAGCAGAGATTTTATCTTATTGTTCAGAAACATCAGTATATATTCTTAAAATATTACGTATGTGATTTTTATTAATATATATATATATATCAAAAAAGAAATTATTATTATATTTTTTTGATTATTTATAATAAAATATTTATTTATAGGAGGTTTATCTGAAGTGCAAGTACCAATAGGAAAATTTACAATTATGGAAGATACAGTAGAACAAACTACGAATGATACAATTACATTAAATTATGCACAAATAATGGAACCTCGATCTATATTTATAAATAATACAGATAAAGAAACTATTCTAAATACAGATAAAACAATTATTCCAGATACAGATAAAACAATTATTACAGATACAGATAAAACAATTACCCCAGATATAAATAAAGCAATTAATTGCGTTTAATTAAATATCGATTATGTATTAATAAATAAATACAATATTTTATACATTATAGATTAAATATTTTTATGTAAAATAGAATATATTGCTTCATTATCATTCTGATATGTAATTTATATATAATGATTAAAAATAACAGAATTGTTTGTAATACGTACATTTTTTGTAATGTTGAAGTGTAGAGTTCTTGATATGAGCAATTATCGTTGATTGAGTTGGAATTATTAAAGACTTCAATAAAATTTTATTGTACATTACAACAATAATGAAGTAAATTTCAATTAACTTCACATAAATTGAACGACGTATTATCCGTAAATAAATTTTATCACGAACGACAACTTTGTATTCACACTATCGTTAATTTTGATCAAAATCAGAATCACTAACTTTAGAAAAGAAATTATAGAATCACTTTTACAATCACTTCTACTTTATTTTAAAAATTATAATAACTATGGACGTCAAATCAAGCTTGACCGAACCTTTTTTCTTAGTCTCGTTTTGATTGGTTAATTTCGTTCCACCAATGAGATTCAAATGTTTGAAATTTGGATAATTGAAATCTCGTATAATTCGCTTATTCTTATTTTTAGAGACATGGAATATATAATAGAAATATAACAAATATATTTTTCTTAATAAAAGGATAAAAATCACTCAAATATATAATAATTTTTCTAATTTATCATTATGTATATTCTGTTAATAAATTAAAGTTTACGTTAATTTAATAGATACTTTTTAATCAACGTAGTATTGATATAATATAACAGGTAATGTGAATTAAGAAGTATTGAAGAAAAGAAACTTTGTTTCTAAAGTTTATGGAACTCATGAAAATTAAATTTTGAAGAAGTATTTTTTGTAAAAATATACATGTATATATCTATCATAAAAATTTCTCATATTTTATTTTATATTTATATTTTCCATATTTAATATGAAAAAGATTAACAAATGATTGATAATTAATCTTTTATTTTTATTTATTTTTTTTTCTTTCTATATTTATACGAATTTGATGTCGATAAAAATAATGTTATGCAATCACAAAATCAAATAATTTTGCATCTATATTTTATTATCAATCAAAAACGAAAATACAAATTGAAATTTGAATTTAATCGATGGCTAACTGGATTTACCATCGTACGATATCGTATTATACAGTTAAATTTGCTTTCACATTTCCGGCATCGAGCCATTCATCCTTTTGCAACGAATCTAATCACGAGATATCTGAGATTAATTTCAGGGTAGCAACGAACGCAATAGGGATTAATAGAAAGCAGCGTGTATATACAATTTACTTCAGAGAGCCATGTATTCGCATAACTGTTCCAATTGTACGATTAATAACACTTGCTCAAAGAAAATGGCAATATTCTCTTGAAAGTCTAGACTTAATATTTCTTCTGGCACCCTTTATCTTTCATGATCGATCAATTAAAGGACCAAGCAAAATAAACTACTATAATTAACTTAGAACTTATCGTAGAACTTTCGTCTTATTTCTCTCTGCTTTCCTCTCTTTCTCTTTCTGTTCCCTTATTTTCTCAAACTCTCTGATTATAGAACTATTTTTACTCTACGTTACATCCTTTCTTTCTGTCATGTCTCGTTTCAATACTTCATTAGCCATGGATAGTATAATATAGTTGTATAAGACGATGAAGATTAACTCGATTCATAGGATTCTGGCGCCACAATGCTCACTATCTCCGTGATATTTTTGATATCATTCTTTTTTGCAATCACAATCTATTGCTATCGATTTCGAAAAGCGTGTATCACGTTTGTAAGAGGAGAAGGAAACGAGACTCATAAAGTTCGTTCCATCGCTTGATCGTTTCCAATATTCGACATCATTTCTCGTGTATCGAAACTAGAGGTGTCGATAATTTCACAGATAAATAATATTTCCGATTATATGGGTTGCAATCGTATACATATATCGAATGATACACGATTCCTCGTGTACTGATACAATGATAGATACACACATATATCTGTGCACTCGTCTATCGATGAAATTTAATCCGTTCTTCAATTACGAACCTTTCAACGTACGATTCTATAATACAGTTTTTATTTAAACATCGTCCACGACACAATTTTCGCATTTCCTTCTTCTGTGTAGAAAGATAAAAGGCCAGCCAATCGAGATAATCATTGCGGAACTAACAACGTAACAGTGTAAATATTTACGCTGATCGAATAGAGAAAGTTTGATAATTCGTGTAATTTCATCTTTATATTGTCTTGCTTTGTCTCTGTATAACTTCTGGAAACATTTCATTCTTTTTTTCGATTTACGCGTAATTTCATGCATGATTTCATACATCGCGCGACATTCATTCGATCGATTTCAATCTCTTCCAATGATTTTATTGAATATTAAAACATAATAGTATTTGTCAATTTCAAATTCAGATCTTTTGAAGAGACGCAAACTTATTAACTTATTACTATAACATTAAAACTATTAAACTATTAAAACTATTTGAATATTTCAATTAAAATTAAAATTTTCGAGTCCATCTCACGAATACTTTAACAATTTTCCAGTTTGAAAATGAAGACGCAAAAATATTATTCTCTTAATTAAACGATGATTACAAAGGAATAACTTTGATAGTGTTCAAAGTTAATTAAATGATCCAAGATCTCGTTTACAAATTTGAAGAATGCGAAACGTCTTATAAGAAAATTTTTCTTGTAACGAAGCGTTCGATTTCTTCAAGAGTTCGGGAGGAAAATTACGAATACTAAAACCGAATAGCCATAATATAATATATATCCACTAAATTTATATAATATAATATCCACTAAATTTACGAGCAGAGCAACATCCTGATAGACATTGGTAGCTCTATCATGAAAAAGAGTGCTCATAAAACACGCTCGATTCTAACACGTTTAACGATCTTCTTCCTGTTAATAAAATCTGCTCTCGAGAAAAGAAACTTTTACCAAACTACCGCCAACCTGAAAATTTTTATTGTTATGCCTTGTCAATGATTAATGAGTCGTAACGTTCATCAAACAGTTATCAATTCTTAATAAAGAAATCTTTTTCTGATAGAATTTTATAAAAGCATTTATAAAATACTTGAGCTTCCAACTCGAAATTTTAATTTTAATGCGATCTTGTAGATTCTTATGAAAACATTCAGAAGAGTTTTTCTTAAAATTGTATTGACATCAAATGATTTTTGATTCTATAACTTTCGAGCAATTTAAAATATTAAAAATTATTATTTGTTGATAATGCAATCTATGTTTTCATTTTCGATCTCAATTCATATCGATGCAATATCGAATCTTACTTTAATATGATGACTCAAATTAATAATTATTGTAAACGAGAAATGTATAATTCGAATAATTTCGATATTTCTGACATTACGTCGATATTATCATCGATCCTCAAACAAATATTTGAGAATTACTCGAGAAAAACATTCCCTGGTCTATCACTGATCTCGATACACCGCGAGATTGCATTCTTTTAAACCTAATCATCTTTCGCGCGGATTTTATGATCGAACGGCTTTCCACAAGAAGGGAGGGTCGATTCAATCTCTTCACAGATTGCAACGTGATACGAATCTCATGTAAATTCGCCAAGTATCCGGACGAAAGGGCCAATTGTTCGAAGGTGGTGTGCGCGATGATTGCGTCTACATCCGTGAGTTGGTGCACGTCGTGCAGTCAGGAAGTTGGCCAGATTGAAGGCTTCCAGGTCGTTCCGGTAACCTTTCCTGGAAACTCCATCCCATTATCGTGGCGCGTTCGCGCGTATCATCATCGTTGTATTATAAAGGTTCATATCGGATGTATATCGTTAGAGTGACAAGCGATAATTCATTCATTCAAATTTTCAGAAAAGTTCTCTTCAGAAGAGAAAATTATTCTTCGATATTCGTAAGAAAAGAAAGAAAGAAAGAAGAAAAAAAAGAAAAGGAAAAGAGGATCCCTCGAGGAAGAAAAATTGATTTTGGAGAAAAACTTTCTCTTGCATTTGTCAAGATTTTGATTATGACGCTATTCAATCGTAGATACAAAAATTGGCTATAAAAATTGATATAAATTTGTTGCGATGCGAGGGAAAACGTGTGCTTGTGCCGAAAGTACGGCATAAAGACGCCAGTGACGGCGTCGTAAATTGAAACGAATATTACTGTAAAACGTTATCGATACCGATTTATGGTTATTTATCAGCGACCCCGTTCCGATAAACAACCGGAAAAACACGCTATTTGGAGAGGAAGAAAGTTAAAAATGTCCGACGCATCGACAGATTCTTCTCGCGTTCTTTTCCCCGTTTAAGATAAGTCTCTTTTAGAATATGACCTTATTCTAAGGAAGACGACCCTATTCCTCGAAACGCAAAAATATTTCGGTCGAATAAATCAATAATCGCGGCACGGGGTCATCGTTAAAAATAGTTCCCGGGTAAAAAAGTAATTAACAAATGGATCGTTTCTTATCGACATCGAGGGGTTGGAAACTATGTTTACGCAACCTGATATTTATACGGTTCTCTCGTTCGTAAGTGTTTATTAAAGAGATATCTCAATTAGTTGCACGATGTATTGATGTATCATTAGATGTATGATTCGCTTATTTTGGAAAGAAATTAATTAAACGAGAAAAAAAATGTATAATTAACGCAATGGTGTGAACTAACAGGATATATTTCTTTTGAAAGGAAAAAAGAGCGATTTCTTATCCTCCTGAAGTGATTTATGATGGAAACGGAAAACGAGACGTGAGAAAGATATTGTAAAGTGTACAGGATCTGCCAGTAGTACATCTCGATATTGGACGCGACGAGTTGCATTAGCGCAGTAGCAAAAATGTAGGGGAAGAAAACACGGTTGGTATGGCATGGTATGGCACGGTGGCGATTTAAGTAATATTTTTCAGAGATTTACTGGAAATTGACGTCCACAGCACACATTGTGGAAGAAAGTAGTCGATTAATGATTCCACAACTCAATTCCGACGTTTTAATTGATCGTACATTTTAAAGAAAATTTATCGATACGAACGGAGGATCTTGGAAGTATTTCCTTCCAAGGAAAAAGGAACTAGTGATAATCTTTAAAAAAGTTCGACCGAAATAGCCGAGATATTTGCTGTGAAAGGATGAGCGGCAAAAGTTTCCATTAAAGAATCGTCTGTCGATGTTTTGAACATCGTTGAAACGCTTCCTTTTAAGAGGAAATGCAAGGGAATTAAAAAAAAATATCAGGTATAATCAATAAAACAGCACAAGAGATAGAGTTCCTAAGATTACTCGAAGAAATAAATTTATCGTGGCTCTTCCTCGTATTTTATTTTATTTTCTACTCGTTTATCTTGGTATGAATAATTTCGAAACAAGAGATAAAGTGGCTGTATAAATAGGATATATTCTTTATATATCCTTAAGATTAAATTCCAATTTTGCAGCGTTTAATTTTTCCTCATTTTATAATTCAATTTCACCTTTGTTTTGTTAAAAATTAAATCAAAAGGATTTGAATTTGGAAGAAAAAAAATTTTTATTTAACATCACGATTATTGTTAAATATCGATAAATTTAATGAATTGTTAAATCGATTTTACGAAAACTCAGAATAAACTGATTCTCCCATATATTTCGAATGGAGAATAAACTAGTAATTATATGGTGAAAATCGAAATGTAAATTATTTTTAATGGAATAATATATCATGGTAATGAGCTAGACGACCTCATAGATCCTTTAAAGTAATTACCATTGCACTCCCACAGATATTGATACGAGATTGGAATCTATAATTCAACATTGAGTCTGATTCTAATCCACAATATTAAAATCTATTAATATCGAACGAAATTTTTGCGATTATATAAATAAGAATATTTCGTTTATCGTACAAAATAAAATGTCTCATTTGCTTTCCGATATTTTAAAATTTATCGAAACCGTCCTGATTTAAATATTTATGAATCAAGATAATAACGTGCATTTACGTACAGGATTTGTATAAATATTGGTGGAATATCGAGCGAGGATGAGAATTTATTTGGCGAAACTCAAAATTATATTGTTTTTCCTCGGTGGGCGGAATTATTCATTATATATCTTCCTCTGATTTGCACTTTTATCATTTCTCTCGCTTATTTATCGACAAATAAATGACAATAGTTCGATAAAATTGCGCTTTCTGGCAAATAAGTCAAAGCCTACAAGATCTAAAGCCTTTTTTGCCGTCCGCTTTGAATATCTGCAGGAATTTGCGCGCGAAAGACAGAGGAACTTTTCGATTTCTTCGAATTATCTCAAGCCATTAGTCACGAATTTTATCACTGAACACACTTCATACGTGACCACTTACATTGAAGATTTCCATCGTACGTTGTTATTACGTAATATTCTTTAAGCAAGCCACGTTCGAACCGATAATAAACCGCGCCACTTTGGCAAAGTGCATTCCGTAATTCGACCAAACACTGAAAATTTCACGAATACAAAGTGTCTTTTCTGCGTGTAACATCCGTAACAACCGTTACGAAAGTATTATTCGCCAACCCCTCGAAAATATCCACGAATGTGCTCCCTTAACGTTGCTCCGACTACCACAGATCTTATGCAAATCGGCGCAATTGAACAAACGCAGCTTTCCATTATATCCTTTATCCACGTGATGGCACGATATCAGTTTCCCGTCGTGTCGAGTTACCCTTCGATCATCAACCGCAAGGGATTCGTAAGTCGTTCGACGCGATGTCGTCGAAACGTGGAAGATAAATCTCTTGCTCGTCCAGAGAGATTCAAGTTCACCGAATCGAAATTTTACGACGAGAATAACCGATGTACCGTCGCATAAAGGTCTTTGTCTCTTTGCTAAGATCTCGGATGAAATCGGATTGAGACGGTGGACGAAAAGCGGTACGCGGCATATTGCCGCTGAATCTCTGTTACGTGCCGCGTTTGGGAAGACAGGCATTATGGAGATAAGGATTATGGAAGGATATCTTTCTCGAAATTTGATTCTTTGAATCAAGTAACAGAGTAGCATTCCACGTTTGGAAATTTTTTAATTCTTCTTTTATAATCTTTCCGTATCTCGTCTTTCCTTAGTTAAAATTGTCTATCTGGCGTTTCTTTTTTAACTTTTCAAGATATATCGAAATATCTTAAAGTAAAAAAAGTTAAAAAGAGATACTTTATAGGGATTTAAAATCAATGATATAATTTAGGAAAGGGAATATTGACCAAGGAAATGATGAAAAACTTTACTAATACAAAAAGATAATAAAAATAATCTTTCAAGTTGCTTATGATGAAAATTTATAACTAAACTATGGATATTTATACATTTATGCAAAATTTAAATATACAAAAATCTGCAGCTACATTTTTTCGTCTTCACGTATCTTATCACGTACTTATAAATTTAATTTTGCATAAAAAAATACGCACTCATATCTGATAATTTCGAAATTATGCAAAATTGGTGTGAAATTCCCGAATCTCCAACTTAACAAAAATTATCTTACTTTATAAATACTCTTCTGCATCCTCTGCATCTTGTCACCTAATTTATTTGTTCCACAGCAATCCACGAACTCCTTTCGAGCCCCAAAAGAGCATTACACGTAATTAACACGAGTCAACAAAGTCCAGAGATCTTTCTATCGAGGGAAAAGGAGGGATATACGAGACAATATCTTCGCGAGATTTTACCGTTCCCTCGAGATTATTGCTCCACCATCACCGGAAGCAGCTACAAAACCAGCAATCTCAATGAGGAGAGGAACAGTTTCGAATCTTTGGAAATCCTTGGAGGAGGAGCCACGAGGTTAGAGAATAAGAATGAAAAAGAAAAAAAAAGGAGGCGAGGAGGATGAAAAAAAGAAATGGTGAAAGTCGAGGTTTAATTTAATCGGACAAAGTGTTGAGTCGAGGCGCTTGCGCAGCCGCCGTGCGTTCCTGGACCACCACCGACCATGCTCTAGTATCACACGCCGACGTCGACGTCGTGGTGGTGTTCGTTGTCGTCGTCGCGACGCCCAGTGATCGTGCCGTCCGCGTCTCTTCGAGCAGTACGCGTCCACACGTCGCGACGACACGGATCCGGATCGTGCACTCAGTCGCCGTTCTTCGAGTGCTCGTGAATTTCGATCGAAATCCTTTGTGCACGTGACCCTGAATACGAGATTATTTATTATCTTCGTTCGTCGTGACGTTTTCCTCCCTGTGCACGAGCTCCTTCAGTGAACGTCTCTTCGTTCGGGATTCGGCGGAAAACGATGTGGCCAACAGGTCGACTCGTGTCTTCGAGCAGGAATCGAGAGGATTGAAAAGGTAAGAGGGGATATATAATAATCTGCGAAAGTTCGAAGTGATCGATGAAGTGAACGTCGTAAAATTGGAGATGGGTAGAGAGAAACTTGAATTTAGCGGGCGAATTTCGAGCGCAGGGGTGGACCACGAGAGTGTCACGTTCCCAAGGATCCTGATTGAACTCTCTCGATATATCCAAGAGAAACTCCTGTGGGACTAGATCATCTTTCACGAGCTTGTTAACGTTCCAACAGGTCGTTGACAGACAGAGTTGAACGAAGTCGTAAAACGCGTGTGTCAGACACGAAATTCGTGCGTGGAGGATGATTTCACGCGATATCGTTGTGATTCTTTTTCTCTTTCTCTCTCTCTCTCTCTCTTTTCCTTTTTCTCTCTAAAAATATATTACGCTGGAATAAACGAGACGACGCGACGCGTTTATTTACAGGACGCGTGGAAATTATACTCGGGTGGTATGAAAGAAATATGGAGTTGAATAATTCATGTGTTTATGAACGAACATTTTCACGGCATATTCGTGGCATAAATGTTGCATGCTAACTGATACGGGCGGACGTCGACGCTTTCGAAATTTTATTTATTTATTTTAAGCGATCTCGAACGATTCTTTTTCGCGTCGAAAGATCGGAATGAGAGGAAAGAGGAAAAATCAGATGTTAAAAGCGATTCTATTTTTTGTAAACTCGTCGTCGGCAAAAGGTTGAAAAGAGAGCATCCCTTCTTTTTAAAGCCGTAAGGGTGTATTGACCGAGGCTCCACGTGTACGTAGTCGTTTCCCACTTTTATTTACTCTTTGGTTGAAAACTAGAATTTCGGCGGGATATTCATCAAGATGAAAAGCGGGACAACGTTGAAAAACTTCCATCGATACTTTCTTTTCACGTGACTCGATGAAATAATAGAAACATATTGTATTTTGAATAGATATAGTAGGTCGAAGCTTGTAATTTTAGTCTCTATATGCGATTTTTATTAAAAATCCGTACTTGAAACTTTCTTTTTTTGGAAATTATATTTTTATATTTTTACAGTCGAACTGAACTCATTGTTAATCGAGTATTCTATAATAGAAAAAAGATAATTCATAATTTTTTGCATATATCAATTTTTTTTTCACGAAATGTTTTTATTTTGCTGTAGATTGTTTAAAATTGGAATTATTGAAATCAGAAATTGAATATCAAAAATTTTGATTAGCCGTCCACACAAAAGATTTACTTAAACTTACAAAAATAATTTTTTTCTCATATTACGACGAATTATTTGCAAGATTGAACAAATCCAACGCAGAGAATTTCTTTTCATATTCGACTCGTAATAATCGAGGTCGCACTATGCGGGATGGAAAATTGTCAAAGGTGACACTCGAAACGCGAATACGCGCGAACGTGCGAAAAAATGGCGGACCTTGTTCCACGCTTCGATACATCTTTTCATCTTGGATGCGAGAGAATATTCACGATGTTCAGTCGTCCTGTTTCATCTTTCTTTTCCCCTTTTTCTGGGTCGTTTGTTATTTTATCTGGCTTCGCGTACAATGCAACCTGTTCCACCCCATTCTTTTTCACCCTATTAGTCTCACGATTTTCTCCAAGCCGTGCATTTGCCACGTCGTTACACGAATGACCATGAATACGTGAGTTTGACAGAGAATATTTCCTATTCTATACTTTATGCCATGGAATTAGATCATAGCCTATAAAATGCACCGTTTCGGCATATGTTCATCGCGTAAACAGATTCCATTATGAGGAATGTGTTTGCTGAAGTTGAAAAAAAATGAGCTTGTTGACTTGGTTTTATTACCGAGATTATCGTGGTCGGAGGGATTACGTTTGTTTGGCGAACGATGAAGGAAGAATAAGCACTATTACACTACTAGGAATTGAAATGCAATGAGAAGTAAATTTTAATTTGTACTCTGATAAGTAAATGCAGTAAATAGATTATAATCATTGCGTTCAAATTTATTATTCAAATGGATATTTATGAACAGGTACATATAAATATTTTTCGATTATTTCAAATTGCCTCATTATTATTTTCAAGTAAATTAAAATAGACGTAAAATATTGCTGTTTAATTTTTGTTTATGATCACAATGGAATTCCATTGCGTAGATAACTATTGATAAGTTTTGGTATCAGAGTTCTGTCGCATCTTTCAATTCTATAAAAAAAAAAAAAAATGATAATCGTTAAAAACTTTGAAAATCTTGAGAATTAATCTTTCGATTATTATTCGCACTATTTATTTCGAAGAAATAAGTTTGAAATTCTAATAAACAACTTCGAAAACATTGTATATAGATAAAGATCTTTTGTTTCTGCTATTGTTTTCAAAAGTCGAACAGCTCTTGGAATGGTAAGCGAAACAATAGGTTTCAAGAAGAATAGAAGAAAAACAAAAAACGTAATGAAAGCATCGTCAAAAATGCTTGCAAAGAACGTGTTGTTTTGCTTGTGGAAATTATATGGATAATTTACACAAAATGGACAACATTCGTGTTTTTTCAATAACACGATTTATACAATTTTCTACGTTCTGGCATGTACTATAATGAATAAGTCGAGGAATGAGTGGAAAAGTTCTTTTCATTTCGATTAAGTAAATATCCATCAAATTCAACGTGTTGTTACTTCCAATTAATCATGAGTAATACGTATGTGTACGAGACTTCTATCGATCGAGAAAAGTATCTATAAATTACATAACATTCTATCCTTCAGTAATAACGAGATGAATGATTAAATTAATTGGAAACGAGAAAATTAAAAATATTATATATAGACGATATTTAAAAGATTGCTGCTTAGTGTATCTTGCTATAAAAATAAATTAAAAAAAATTAATCGATTTACCATTCTTCGTTGGCTATTTTCAATATGTGTGCTCACAAAAAAATATATATATATTTATACAAATATAAATTATTTAACTTACAATTTGACTAAAAATGCAATTAAAATTTATAATTTTTATACCAAATATTAAAGTTTTATTCAAAATTGGAAGTTATCCTAATATTTTTTAAATATTTTAAAATTTTATCTCTTAAAAAACAAAGTAGCAGATAATTAGAAACCACAAAAACAGATCGTACAAGTATAATCGCAATTGTTTGACAAGAAATAATTTCAATATTTCTTACTTTCCATCCTAATGCCAAAAGTTTTTAGAAATTGTGGTCCATGATCCAGTTAAAGCTTCGAATTACAAACACCG